>NW_025541521.1:0-29683 GCF_017591435.1 Portunus trituberculatus | reverse complement strand
CTTCAATCATCCTGTCATTCGTGTCTCCACACAGTACCAGCAGCAACACCATCCATTCCCTTCCTGTCATCTCCACTCTGGCATTCCCCAATTCCTTCAGCACCAATTGCATCCTTTCATTCCTGTCTCTGGCATACTTCACACTCCCTCACCACATGTTCCACCGTCTCATCCTCTCCCCATGAAACACATCTGGCACACCTTGCTGCGGGACTCAGACCATCTGCAATTCCTTGTATTCACATCCATACACTGTGCCCTCGCTTGGAAGAGAAGGTCACCAACCAGGCTTCCCTCGTACCACTTTTCATACATCGGGGCCTCTTTCTCTCTGTACCACTCCAAAGTACTCTTTGTTCCATCTTATTCTTCCATTCACTCAATCCCACATGTTTCACTACTCTGTCAATCTCACTCTTCCACTTTCTTACATCCATCTCTGCCTTCCCCATTTTTAATAACCATGCTCCAGTCACTCTCAACATGCCTCCCTCAATCCGCTGAAAAGCCCAACTAGTTTCAAGCCACTCTCTGCTGCCATCTTGACACACTTCTTCCCCACCTGCTACTCCAAACATTCCATAGAAACACCTTTCTAATCTTGCATCATCCATTTGTCGTAACCGTTCCCTCTGGTTACCACATGTGAGCTGTTTACTTGAAGCGACTTTATCAAGACACTGGCAAATCCTTCTGCGTCCAGATTGACCAAAGAGCAACTATGGGTTTTTCCGTGAGGTACTCACAACTACAGCTCCACAATACTATTTTTATTGTACAAAGCATAAAAATAGACTAAACAAGCAAATACACATATACCTAAATAAAATCAGATAACACGGCCACGTTGCCATTCTTATGGAATTCCTTATACAAGACTATTCTTCAACTCAGTAACTCGTCCTAAATCGCCTCGTAACACAATGAATCATAGTGACATCATCTAACTGCACATTCCACCACAGCATGCGATGTGGTGCAAAAACGTCTACGACGTTCATAGTATACGTGTACACACAAGACTCCATAACTCTTAGGACAAATTCTCTAAGCTACTACTCACGTATAAGACCAAGCAGAAGGCAGTCCAGAGGCCCATGTTGCTAGTTCAGTTGCTTGTGTAAGCGTCAAAAATTCTTGTAGTTGCTCAGGGCGTGAATGGTAGCTCTCTGCTGGATCGCGTTACTGCCTGGCCTTATGCACGTTGCGAATCCGCAATCGGACCTTCTAGCACTGAAAATTCTTAGGAAGCTAACATGTCTCTACACACTATGTTATCGTAGTCTGCCACAACAACCGCTCGTTCTTAGGAAGCTAACATGTCTTTGTACACTATGTTATCGTCATCTGTCACAGCAATCCTTCGTCATTAGCCATCACCGACTTTATGATTATTATCATTGGTCTGTCACAACAACTCTTCGCCCTAGAACTAATGGTTTATGCGTCGCTCCAGTTACTAATCTTTCTTATACACAACGGCGGCCGTGCAAGATTTTTGTTTGTTTGATCGCCCACTCTCACACCTGGCTTTAGCATTCATTATCTCCCGCTTCGCCACTCGTTGCTGATTCACATAATATGCTGTCCTCACTTTCCACACTGTCTCCTACATCAAGTTCTTCCACTCACAAGTTTCTCACTTTTCTGTGGAGTAGGGCTACGCCCTCTCCTAACCTTTCCTGTTTTCTGCCTTCCTTTCCTATCATCACATATTCGTCCCCTTCCATTTGCACTGCATCCCTCAAGTGCGTCTCAGTTATTCCTACCATATCTAGGTTCCAATCATTCAGCTCCTTACATACATCCTCGAGTTTTCCAATGCCCCATCCTCTCACATTCATACAGCCTTATTTCATACATGATCTCGCCTGTTGGGTGTCTTCTCTTCTTTATTCCAGTACATTCTTCTCCTTCATTCAAGCGACTCCGGAGCGATCCTGAGCCATCTATAGCATCAAGATCAAGATCAAGATGAAGAATGCAGAAGTAAGAGTGGGGAATGATAAGATAGGGGAGCTCCTTTATGCAGATGACGTAGTGGTCATGAGTGAGTCAGCAGTTGAGTTGCAGAGTATGTTGGGTGTTGTGGATGGATATAAAAGAGACTTTGGAGTTAGGGTTAGTAGTGAAAAAAGTAAGGTGATGATAGTGAATAGGTGTGAGGATGAAAAAATGCAGTATGGAGAATTGGAGAGAATGAGTTGAATCAGGCACGATAATATAAGTACTTGGGGGTGTGGGTAAGTCCAATTGGGTGTGAAAAGACAGAATGGGAAGACAGATTTAGTGAATCAGTGGGTATAACGATTGGAGAGTGCAGACAGAACATGAACAAGTAAATATGATGTGCTGAGAGAAATGTGGAAGAGTTTGGCTGTGCCCAGTATAATGTATGGTATAGATGTGATGCCATGGAATGAAAGTGAAATTGACAAGCTAGAAGTGGGGACAGAATAGAATAGGTAGAGTGGCACTGAACACACCGAGGTACACAGCAGTAGAAGCTCTGAGAAGTGAAATGGGATGGAGTACTTTTAGGGAAAGACTAGTAAAAGCTACTCTTAGGTACAAGGGAAGATTGAAAAGAATGGACGATGAAAGAATAGTGAGAAAGGTGTACCTGTGGAATGAAAGTGGGAGCCAGTGGAGGAAGAGGTGCATGAGAATGACAGAGAGGAGTGGATTACAAGTTGTATGGTAGATGAGAATGGCTGGGAGGAATCAGAATGAGCGTGAATGGATCGTGACAAAAGGAGGCAGAGTAGGAACTGAATGGGATGCGAGGAAATGGAAGAGTGAGATAGACAGAGAGGTGAAGTGGGTGGGACTGAATATATGGAAGAATGAGATGGAACGAAAGAGTACTCTGGAATGGTACAAGGAAAAGGAAGCCTCGATGTATGAAAAGTGGTATGATGGCAGCCTGGGTGGTGATCTTCTCTTCCGAGCTAGGGCACAGTGTATGGATGTGAGTTAAAGAATCTACAGGTGGTATGAGTCCCGCAGCAAAGTGTGCCAGATGTGTGACACAGGGCATGTTATGCTGGAGTGTGAGAAGTATGAGAGAGACAGGCATGAGATGATGCAAGTGATTTTGACTGAATTAGTGCATAATAGGATGAAAGAGTGGAGAAGACAGTAAGGGAATGGATGGTGCTGCTGCTGGGACTGTGTAAACTGTAAAGGAACGAGTGCAAGGATGATTGAGGATGTGAAGGAGATTGATTGATTGATACATTTATTGTTGCATTAATAATGAAATACAACAAAGTATCAAAAATATATGAATAGACAGTATACATAACAAGAATACAAGTACTTAAATAGATAAGTACTGATATTGCACACCTTATTGCATAAACATCCTACAGTCTTAGAGCAAACTGAAGATACTCCTTGAGTGTATCCCTAAGAGTGGCTGGGTGTAGGAGATGGTCAATGAGGCTATACAATTCATGATGACCTTGTGGCCTAAATTTAGCAATGAGTGGATATTCCATGATATAGTGACGCAGAGTGTATCCCCTAGGTGCAACACACAGCACACAACACACACCAGGAGAAGCACTGACTTCCCAAAAGTATTTATAGCCTAATCTAAGCCTCATTGCTAACCTGTCGGATGATGCAATGTGTCTCCCAAAGGGGTAAGCACAGCTGTGGAAGACACGTGCAAAGTTAAAACTACTGCCACTGCCTCTATGGCAAAAAAGCTCTAACTAATCACTAATGTTGTTATGTACAAAGTCTTTAATGCTATTCTTAGCATAGACTAGAGTGTACTCAGTGCCAGGGTCCACTATGTCGTCTTGAAGGGCACATTGAGCAAGGCGGTTTGGCTTTTCATTTAGCGGGACATACACAAAAAGATAAAATTGATGAAAAGAAGCCAATATTGAGAAACGAAATAAAAGTAACAAAAATGTGCTGTTTTAGTAGTTTTCAGCTTTTTTTTCACCAAAACACAGAAAAGCAGACAAAACACATGATTACACACCATGTATTTAAGGAACTGAAATATGTAAAAAAATGGGTTATTATGGTGTTTTCTAGCATTTTATGCACCAAAACTCAGAAAAGCAGTCAAAATAAATATATACACTATACTTGTTAAAACGTCTTATTTATGTGTTTTGAAGGTGTTTTCTGAAGAAAAAAAAAATTGTATATTCAAGCCAATTTACGTTGTTATGCTTCAAGCCGATAAAATTGCTGAAAATATGAAATATTGAGAAACGAAATAAAAGTAACAAAAACGTGTTATTTTAGTAGTTTTTAGCTTTTTGTGCACCAAAACACAGAAATACAGGCAAAACGCATGTTTACTTACGATTTGTTTTGTCGTGTTCCGAGCTGTTGCACGACGTTGCACAAATTGTCTAGCTGCTGGCTATAAATAGTCAAAGGTTTTTTCTATCTTTAATTTACAAAAATAATATCTATACATAAGGTGTTCGATACGGCGCCGACAAGTAACAATCACAACTCTTTCTGTTGCTTTCTCCACTGCAATTATTACAATTTCTCTTACAAACATCCTTAAGAATTGCATTAATCTCGTAAATATTCTCGCATCAAAACGGATTTCACTTCAAACATCATCCACTATATCTTCATAACGTATTACAACATCTGAACACGGTGCTTTATTTCTCCGTAAATCTCATACGTAGTACGTACAATATTACCCCTTTTTCCCAGCTACCCGTACATAAGGATGACCTTTACTTGGTGCATGAATGCAAGCAACCACATGACGTACCACCAAATATATTACCATACACATATAATTACCAGATTCCGTTAAAAAAAAATGACAACGTAACACCACCGAAATATAATGACAAATATTGATATTTCCACACACGTGACTTCCCTCAAGTAATCTCTTTCTCTTGGTACCCATACATGGAACCACGTTAACTTCGTACACAATTACACACTAGTAAATATGTTATGTAACTTATTCGTCAGAGCAACACACATGCACATACGTAGGTAGCCGTATACAAATTCCCTTACTCATAAATAAAAACGCAAGTATATAACGACGTCATTATGAACCAAGGTACAACCACATAAACCATAATAAAATAATACCACATAATACCTAAACCTCCTATCATGTTTCTTCCTCCATTCTAATTTACCTCAAAAGACTGCATTGCAACTTATAACCTCCACTTACTGGTTATATATGAAGTACAAAACGCCGCCCTCAGCTATGCAGCCGAGGGTGGCCCGCTTAGAGCCGCGGTTGTCCTCTCTGCTTCCTCTCTCTCTCTCTGCCCCAAACCTCTACAATTTCCCTTCAGGAACTTATGGGGGCGTGTCTTGACCCACACAACACGCCCCTCAGAATGTACCATTCACCAATCAAGTACAAGCTCAAATGAACTCCACGTGTGGTATGAACAACATCCAAGACGACAACACTACCACCGGATGTTTACATGACCTGGGCGATATATATCTGCCCGGGCTGCCCTGGGTCAACTGACCTGGGTCATTAAATGTTTCCTGTTGACCTTCCTGCCCTTCCTAAACTCTTTTATGGCTGGATACGACTACACACCGCATACTGGCGAACTATCATACCTCCATATATCTTTATTTCTTGTATCTTCATATTTCTCATATTGCACTTATGATGTAAGCATCTGACAAACATCCCCCCTCAGAATGCGCGTCCCGCGCATTCAATGTAGTGAAGGGTGGGTGGGTGGGCAGGGTGTGCATGCCTCCCGTAGGAAGGATGAGGGCTTGGGCGACCGCGCACCTGATAGCGGTACTTTCCCCCACCCATGAAGCATGTTAGCACCCGCCAGACCCCTGTCCTCTAGCCAGCATCCAAGTCTCCAGCCAGCTATGTTATATACGTAGGAATGTAGGGCAATGGGTCCAATACTGTCTGCTAAGAAGGCATATATTAGAAAAATGCGTCTGCACCTCAATATTCACAAAAAGGGCTTTGCAGAGAGAGAATAATTAAATATATATATATGGTCAGGGAGAGATCATGATATTGACCAGTAGTGGAAAAGATATGTCATCACACTAAGCAAGGTAATGGAAAAGATATGGCAATGCAGTCGATACTCGTTACTTTAATATGAATATATGTCTATAACTAGGAGGAAAATATATCATTAGGTAGTATAAATACAGCATTAATCATATACAATTAACTCACAATCTCAAATCATACCTATGTTATTCAGAGGAAATATGACAACATTTATCATAGTATTATGCATATATATGTCCATAACTAGGAGGAGTGTATATCATATCATAGATTGTAAAAGAAATCAGCTCATTATCCCAAATTATATCAATATTATTCAGAGGATTATAACAACATCTTACAAGATACAGAAACAATCAAGGGAGAGCATCTGTAGACATCGTTCAGGTGTCGTCAGAATTTCTCAATAGAAGTAAGTTGGAACTCAAGTATGCAATGCAGTCATAATACATCACTATTAAAAGCATGGTGAAACTTCTAAGTGTATACATAAATATGGAGGAATTACTATCTCATTATCTCAGATAAGGGTGACGTCTCATACAAAATAACAGAAAACACAAGAAAAAATTATTACATCCCGTAAGCATGCACAATATCACGATGTCGAAAATGAACTGACGCAATGGATTCAGAAGTACTGATATATAGATTGCATTAATCTTGCAATAAGAAGTAGCTGCTCTCAGATCCACGTAATATGTTGATATAAGCACTTGAAACACTGGAAAATCCATCACTTGTGAAAATGTTACCACACCAAGAAATAAATCTGATTCTGAGTTGCCGTGTAAGGAATACGCTGTTATTTCTCACTTTAAGTCTTGACATCTATCTTTATATGTAATATACGCACTATACTCGAAAATCATAACCAAGGTCATTGTTCTTTGTCAAAATACAAAAAAATATATTAGCTTGCTGTTAAAACACTCAACCATTACCGTTCTGTATCATTACCAGCACACAGACAAGAACCACACCATGTATTCCACAGGTTAAACATTGATATTTACTTCATTATTTAGTTTCAACTTGTACTCCTTTCATATCAGTGTTTTCCTAACTACATCATATTATATAATGTCCATCTTAATCTCTTGATAGGCAACATCCATATCGTATTTCTTTAATATATTTTCGTCTTGTTTCACCTTCAAGCCTTACCTAACGATAAGATGGGGAGTAATGTCCTTCTATATATTTTTCGCTTGATACCTCATCAATAACTCTTCTTTCCTCATTATCGTCGTTAACTGATTACCTTTACAATCCTTGCATTAACTTTAAATCTTTCTTTAAAATGTTATATAATCAAGTGAAAGCTACTGAAACCACTGATGATTTTCTACGATATCACGATAGCTCAACTCAGACTTGTAACCAAATGTCCTGTGTTATGTGTTAAGTACGACATCTCACATTGTATCTATTTTCAATCCCATAGATATACCCCTTATTTCATATATATCGTCCTAATCGCAGATAAAGGCACTCATGAACACTCATTACTATACATTTATCCTAATCTCTATAAAATCTTCCAGATCGCCATATATCCCTCCAAATTATATAGAGACACCTTAACTTCCATGTTAGTCATATATCTTCGTCCTCATCAACAAGAAACCTTCAAATGCCTGCATATTAATCTAATATCAATATCACCAGTTTTCTGCCTTCGGAACATGTATAACCACTTTACCTTTGCATATATTCACTATATCTTCATCTTATTTTATCAAGTCGCTATCTCAATAATAATATTTGCCCAATACAGTCATGACCTACACAGACGTATATATGATTATGCACCTTTTCCTATCTCCTCACCGCAACCTTTTCTAATATACTCAATATCTTCACCGCAAACTCTTCTAATATACTCAATATCCTCACCGCAAACTTTTCTAATATACTCAATATCTTCACCGCAAACTCTTCTAATATAATCAATATCCTCACCGCAACCTTTTCTAATATACTCAATATCTTCACCGCAAACTCTTCTAAAATACTCAATATCCTCACCGCAACCTTTTCTAATATACTCAATATCCTCACCGCAAACTTTTCTAATATACTCAATATCCTCACCGCAACCTTTTCTAATATACTCAATATCCTCACCGCAAACTTTTCTAATATACTCAATATCCTCACCGCAAACTTTTCTAATATACTCAATATCCTCACCGCAAACTTTTCTAATATAATCAATATCCTCACTGCAACTTTTCTAATATAATCAATATCCTCACCGCAACCTTTTCTAATATAATCAATATCCTCACCGCAACCTTTTTTAATATACCCAATATCCTCACAGCAAACTTTTCTAATATACTCAATATCCTCACAGCAAACTTTCCTAATATACTCAATATCCTCACAGCAAACTTTTCTAATATACTCAATATCCTCACAGCAAACTTTTCTAATATAATGAATATCCTCACTGCAACCTTTTCTAATATAAGTAATATCATCACCACAGCCTTTTCTAATATAATAGATATCCTCATCTCACTATCTCATATTTACCTCATCGTAACCTTTCCAGAATCCACATCCCATGACCATATATTCATATATTTACTTTGGTATTTACTATTTGCCTTCATATCTCATATTTACCTCACATCCTCTCATCTATATTCATAAGTCAGACTACTCTTGATGTATTAATTTTGACTCGAGTATGCACATGTTAAAATCAATCCATGGATAGATATCTTTACTCAACATATTCACTAGTGGGCCCACTAATATCCTTGTGTATCACTCAACACTACCATGCCGGGTACTGTCGAAACGAAGCTTTCAGGGCGTCCCCCACTCTTCTGAATCGGCAATCCCCAGACCGGCATTCACATAATGTATATTAATATTTACTTCTGGCCAGAGAGAAACAACTTGTCACCTAGTTGATCACAACCACTTGTACACGCATGATGCCCCTAGGTTGGCACGAAGTGTTCAAGTGTTGCTAGGTACAAGAGTCAATGTACACACAAGGAATGATATGTTTGACGCGTCTTTCTTCACATTATAATTCGCAACTTTAATGTCTTAATATCATGTGCTTACTCCGTTTTTACCTCACTCTATATCAACCTTCATACTTATACTTGTTTCCTTACTACACATATATATCATATTTACTATCATATTTACTCTGATGTTAACATTATTAGTGTAGTTCCGGGAATGACATCCTTATGGCTCTGCAATATCGATTTTTACGTCTATCTATATAAGATCTTAACCTCATGAATTTTAATTCCTTTTCATATGTCAAGCTGATCTATGATGGTCTTGTTAACAATTATCAATGCAATATTATATGTTTTCCTTCCTGATATATGAATTCTGACTCAGTCCTCATATTATTTACCTTGATATATATTTTCCTCACTCAATATGAATTACCTTATAACAAATATTAAGTTTTATTTTTTTTTCTAACCTATATATCTATCCCCACTTCGTTTTCTTCCTAGATATATATTTTCCTTGACTCAATCCTCACATTGTTTTCCATGATATGTATGTTCCTCAACTCATTATTAATTACCTCTTAACAAATATCAATATATATTTTCTAATCCAAATATCCATCTTCATCCCTTTCTTCCTAGATATATATTCTCCTCACACCTATTCCCTCACGCAATATAGATATGTATCTAATTCCTCCCAATATTTTCCTTCCTAAACATTCCTCTCACACAATATTGCAACCCCATAATATATTCTTCATGTCATAAATATACCTCATGTTGCCGAATATCAAACCTCACATTCCACGATATTACTGACTCAATGATATTATCATATCAATGTCAATAACATTCGCCCAACTTACTGCCCTTCCGTAGCTACTTATATTTGCATATTTGCTAATATGTATAACATCTCGAAAGAACTCTTTTTATATTTCAACCTAGTTGTTCTCAATTCTTATAACCACATCAGAACACAATTACTGTAAATTACTTCTTATATTTGCATTTACTGATGTTATTCATTTTGTCTCTATAACAGCCACAATAGTATCATAATGACATTAATTTACTTCTTATTCTTGCTTTTACTGATGTTATTCATATCGTCTCTATCTTTATGAACTGACTAACGCCTTAACCAAGTAGCTACATATACTACAACTCACATATAATTTCTTGTACTTATAACTTCGGGCACTAATATGATGTTATCCAACATGACCTTACAACAACAATCGTCTTCTTAAGTGAACAATTGAAGGTTGGCCTTGCTTTACACATGTACTTGAACATTTAATATATATTTTGCTTCTTTTCTCACCTTATCACTTAAAAACTCCACTACTTTATATTCAATTAACCCACTGAGAGAGAAAAGACATGAGGGGAGGCAAGTAACCTTAAGGTGGTGAGAAAAGAAACTGTAAGGTGAACTAGGATCTAGCCAGCAACCTTCAATTGCATGAACTAGCACTGTTACAACAGTGTTACCTACTCAACTCAACTACTACCCAGCACGTGGTAGCATCCTCAACTCGACATATTATATGTATATATTAATTCATCTTTATATCCTGCCATCATTTCATAAAATTGACTCGCAACTCACCGTTTCTTTTTTTTTTCTTAACTATTTTCATCTACCTTCTATTATTCTAAGAGGCTCACAACACACGTACGATCAATATGTAACTAACAAAATGTCTTTCTCTGCTCTTGATTCTCTTCAATATTAACACTCTCCAGTTATTTCCTCTATTAACTTCTTTACATAGATATCCCATTTTAATACTTACCTCATATATCAGTCATATTTCTTCTTTATTTTCTATACTTCTGATATTGATATTTGCCTCAAACCTTAACCGCAGTGATGTATATCTCAATCATATTTCTACTATGTTTCTATTATTCCCTCATACTATATCTTCTTCCTCATATACTATTTTCACGGAAAAATTTCTTCGCATCAACTACACACAATATCCCTTCTTTTACTTGACACTCACTTTTTGTTCCATATCTTTCATCAGAACCTTCAATATTCTTTCATCTATAATCCGACGAACTCCCAAACATGATACAATTTACACATTTTTTATTCGTCTCTATCGCTATGGGGCAATTAAAATCGTCTTACTCAGTACTTCATATTTTCCTGCTATAAACCACAATATATGCTTACACCCCTTGCTATTTTCCTCTGACAGTCGACACTCGTGTGAAAAAAAAATTATCCTTATATGTCACGTCTCTTATATATGATAAGTTTCCCTTCACATGACGACAACAAATTCGTCTACCTTTGTGAATTTTGCCGCATATCCGTAATAATTATGCCCTTGACACTCAGTTATCGTTACTCCATTGACTACTTTATGATACACATATTATAATGTAGACGAACCTTAAATAATTTATTCAAAACTCTTTATATCTCATATTTTGTCGCATTTCTCTCCCGCTAATAAGACTCCTCGTTTACCCCTTGATTTGTAAAGGTTTAGGTGAAACAAGCGACAGGTAACCGTACAACATACTACTCAGATATCGTCCAATCAAAATATAACCTTAAAGCATCCACTTGAAAGAATAACCTCTTACACGCAACATAATCTGTAATGAATATAGAAATTAATTACTAAATAAAATCTACGGATTTTACACAATATTTATGATCGTCACGGGCGACTCAGCTTCAGACGAAATAGTGATAATGATATGCATTCATATTATAATAACCATGCCACTTCTGATGTTGACAACAGCTACTTAGTGCACTTTCAATCAATTTACTTTAATCTTCCATCACTGTGACTGTCCCTTGCGCCAATTCCAAGATTACAATTTGCAACATTTGGCAATATTTTTTTTTGCAATGCAACAATTTGTGCAACATTTAGATCCCACCGCTGCCACCATGTCGTGTTCCGAGCTGTTGCACGACGTTGCACAAATTGTCTAGCTGCTGGCTATAAATAGTCAAAGGTTTTTTCTATCTCTAATTTACAAAAATAATATCTATACATAAGGTGTTCGATACGGCGCCAACAAGTAACAATCACAACTCTTTCTGTTGCCTTCTCCACTGCAATTATTACAATTTCTCTTACAAACATCCTTAAGAATTGCATTAATCTCGTAAATATTCTCGCATCAAAACGGATTTCACTTCAAACATCATCCACTATATCTTCATAACGTATTACAACATCTGAACACGGTGCTTTATTTCTCCGTAAATCTCATACGTAGTACGTACAATATTACCCCTTTTTCCCAGCTACCCGTATATAAGGATGACCTTTACTTGGTGCATGAATGCAAGCAAACACATGACGTACCACCAAATATATTACCATACACATATAATTACCAGACTCCATTAAAAAAAAATGACAACGTAACACCACCGAAATATAATGACAAATATTGATATTTCCACACACGTGACTTCCCTCAAGTAATCTCTTTCTCTTGGTACCCATACATGGAACCACGTTAACTTCGTACACAATTACACACTAGTAAATATGTTATGTAACTTATTCGTCAGAGCAACACACATGCACATACGTAGGTAGCCGTATACAAATTCCCTTACTCATAAATAAAAACGCAAGTATATAACGACGTCATTATGAACCAAGGTACAACCACATAAACCATAATAAAATAATACCACATAATACCTAAACCTCCTATCATGTTTCTTCCTCCATTCTAATTTACCTCAAAAGACTGCATTGCAACTTATAACCTCCACTTACTGGTTATATATGAAGTACAAAACGCCGCCCTCAGCTATGCAGCCGAGGGTGGCCCGCTTAGAGCCGCGGTTGTCCTCTCTGCTTCCTCTCTCCTCTCTCTCTGCCCTAAACCTCTACAATTTCCCCTTCAGGAACTTATGGGGGGCGTGTCTTGACCCACACAACACGCCCCTCAGAATGTACCATTCACCAATCAAGTACAAGCTCAAATGAACTCCACGTGTGGTATGAACAACATCCAAGACGACAACACTACCACCGGATGTTTACATGACCTGGGCGATATATATCTGCCCGGGCTGCCCTGAGTCAACTGACCTGGGTCATTAAATGTTTCCTGTTGACCTTCCTGCCCTTCCTAAACTCTTTTATGGCTGGATACGACTACACACCGCATACTGGCGAACTATCATACTTCCATATATCTTTATTTCTTGTATCTTCATATTTCTCATATTGCACTTATGATGTAGGCATCTGACAGTTTAAGTAATTGAAATATGCAAAAAATGGGTTATTTTTGTGTTTTCTAGCATTTTAAGCACCAAAACTCAAAAATACACCATAAGTGTTGGAAAGTCTTATTTTTATGATTTTAAGGTGTTTTATGAAAAAAAAAATAACTATCTCGATTGAAAACTTTGTATATTGAATTCATTTTACATTATTACACTTAAAACGAAAAAAATAATGAAAAATTAGGCAAAATAGAGAAAAGAAATAAAATAATCAAAAACGTGTTATTTTCGTGGTTTTCTGCTATTTATGCACCAAAACACAGATATGTAGGGAAAACACTATTTGATTAAGGAACTGAAATATGTAAGAAAATGGGTTATTTTTTTCTGGTTTACTGCATCTTAGGTACCAAAATACAAAAAAGCAGTCAAAACAAGTATATTCAGTAAACTTGTTAAAACGTCCTATTTATGTGTTTTGAAGGTGTTTTGTGAAAAAAAAACTATCTCAAGTGAAAATTTTGTATATTCATGTCATCTTACCTTGTAATGCTTCAAAACAATAAAATTGATGAAAACAAACCAATATAGAGAAACGAAATAAAAGTAACAAAAATGTATTATTTTAGTAATTTTCAGCTTGTTTTGCACCAAAACACAGAAATGCAGTCAAAACGCGTATATACACATGTTACGTTCACCGGTTAAACTGGTAAGATTGGCATCGGGGAGCCGGTGAACAATAACAGTAAAAAAAAAACACTGCAGGTTCAACTGGTGAGGAAATGCAAAAGGGGGTCACTTTAAAAAGCTATTTTAATAACCCATAATGAAATTGACACATATATAACAAGAAACATGAAACACAGATATATAACATGAAACACAGGAAAATGACATACACATATACATATAACACAGTAATAAATACAACAATAAATGCCAACTGAATACCTAACAATAATTCTAATCCTATATGGAGGCAATGTGGAAAACACGGACGAGGGGAAGTGATACTTATGCGGTGTCGCAGTGGTGAAGTGCTGGGTGATGGTTGATCCCACGGTAGACCCAAGAGGCGTTGTGTTCACTGGTTGAGGACTGGACCTCAACTTGCATTCCAGAAAGCTAAGAGATGGCTCAACACTTCCGGTTGAGTCGAAAGGGACCGCGTCAATCCAACTTCGGGACAGTAGCGGGGCTTCATGAAACGGTGACGTGGAGGGTTCATGAAACGTTGGCGTGGAAGGTTCACGAGACGGTGACGTGGAAGGGGAGGCGGAGAGGTGGCGAACGAGGTAACAAGCGGATGAGGTGATGGTAGTAATGTATGTTACGGGCGGGCCGTAACACACACTATATGTTTAAAGAACTGAAATATGTTAAAGTATGGATTATTTCTGTGGTTTACAGCATTTTATTTACCGGAACTTAGAAAAGCAGTCAAAATAAGTATATACACCAAAATTGTTAAAACATCTTATTTATGTATTTTCATGGTGTTTTCAGAAAAGAAGAACTATCTCGATTGAAAATTTTGTATATTCGAGTCATTTCACATTGCTCTGCTTTAAAACGATGAAACTGATGAAAACAACCCAATATAGAGAAACGAAACAAAAGTAACAAAAACTTGTTATTTAGTAGTTTTCAGCTTTTTTTTGCACCAAAACACAGAAATCCACGCAAAATGTTTGATTACACACCATTTGTTTAAGGAACTGAAATGTGTAAAAAAATGGGCTATTTTGGTGTTTCCCAGTATTCTATACACCAACACTCAGTAATGCAGACCAAACAAGTATATACACCAAATTTGTTAAAACGTCTTATTTATGTGTTTTAAAGGTGTTTTCTAAAAAAAAAATAAATAAAAAAGTATCTCGATTGAAAATTTTGTATATTCAAGTCATTTTATATTGTTATGCTTCAAAACGATAAATTTGATGAAAACAACCCAATATAGAGAAGCGAAATAAAAGAAAAAACAAGTGTGTTATTTTAGTAGTTTTTAGCTTTTCTTGCAATAAAACGCAGAAGTGCAGGCAAAACGCATGATTACACTCCATTTGTTTAATGAATTAAAATGTTGAAAAAATAGGTCATTTTGGTGTTTTCCCGTATTTTATGAGCCAAAACTTACAAATGAAGGCAAAACACATATACACCATATTTGTTAACACGTCTTATTTATGTGTTTTTAAGGTGTTTTATGATAAAAGTTTCTATCTCGATTGAAAATTTATATATTGAAGTCATTTTACATTGCTACACTTTAAAACGAGAAAAATGATGAAAATAAGCCAAAAGAGAGAAACGGAAAAAAATACGTGTTATTCTAGTGGTTTTCTGCGTTTTATGCACTAAAACAGAGAAATGGAGGGAAAACGCATATATACACACTGTTTATAGAACTGAAATATGTAAAATGTGTGTGTTTGTGTGTGTGTGTGTGTGTGTGTGTGTGTGTGTGTGTGTGTGTGTGTGTGTGTGTGTGTGTGTGTGTGTGTGTGTGTGTGTGTGTGTGTGTGTGTGTGTGTGTGTGTGTGTGTGTGTGTGTGTGTGTGTGTGTGTGTGTGTGTGTGTGTGTGTGTGTGTGTGTGTGTGTATTTACCTAGTTGTATTTACCTAATTGTAGTTTTACAGGGCCTGGGCTTTATGCTCGTGTGGTCCCGTCTCCATATCTACACTTATCCAATTTTTCTTTAAATCTATGTACACTCTTTGCTGACACCACTTCCTCACTCAAACTGTTCCAAGTCTCAACACATCTTTGCGGGAAACTAAATTTTTTAACATCTCTCAGACATCGTCCCTTCTTTAGTTTCTTACTATGCGATCTTGTGCTTCTAAAGTCATATTCTTCTCTCAGGATCAGTTTCTCATTATCCACTTCATCCATTCCGTTAATCAATTTATAAACTTGTATCAGATCCCCTCTCTCTCTTCTCTGCTCTAAGGTTGGTAGATCCATAGCCTTTAGTCTCTCCTCATATGTCATCCCTTTAAATTCTGGAACCATTCTTGTAGCCATTTTTTGTAGTCTCTAATTTTCTTATGTGTTTCTTTTTATGGGGAGTCCACACAACTCCTGCATATTCCAATCTAGGTCTTATTTTAGTACTTATCAATTTCTTCATCATTTCCTTGTCCATATAGTGAAATGCTACTCCAATATTCCTTACCAAATTATACGTCTTTCTGAAAATTCTATCAATATGGCTTACTGGTTGATTATTTTCTTCCATTGTCACTCCCAAGTCCTTTTCCTTTTTTACTTTTTCTAGTTCTAGTTCTAGTTGTGTGTGTGTGTGTGTGTGTGTGTGTGTGTGTGTGTGTGTGTGTGTGTGTGTGTGTGTGTGTGTGTGTGTGTGTGTGTGTTAGGTTAGCTTACAATTGGTTAGTTTAAGAGCACTCATTTAAATCTTCATTCATGTGTTAAGGACAGTTAATACAATATGTAGGCCCAACTTTTAGGCCAATTCTGAAGGAACTATTTTGCATATCTAGCCCAATAAGAAATTATCACGTGTGAATATTGTACAGATTGGAGAGGATTTTCTGCCCTACAGATTGCTCGAAAAGTTTTGTGGTGGACCTAATATTACTTTTGACCTGTACAAATATTCATGAAACGAATATTATGCTATCAATAATCAGGTATAATAGCTTAGCTCCAGTTAGCTGGCGGAGCTCCTCAAACCCCTATGACACTGGCAATCTGGGAGAAAACCTTGACTTTGTGGTAATCTGGTTGTTTAGGATCCCACACATTGCAGTGTTCTCTTATCAATTCCAAAAGCAGTGCCTCAACCTCCCGTGATCAGGGAAGCTTTTCAAATTTCACAGAACTCATTGCTGTAAACACGAGGGACGCTCAGCTGACGATTTCCTCTTCTTCTTCTTCCGCTCACAACCTCGGGAGAAAATAACCAACATACTGATTGCCGAGATTTCTCGAGAAAATTCGCCGACTTTGCCGCGAAATGCTGCCGACTTTGAATCTCGGCAGAAAATTCTGGAGTTTGTTGCTCGTGTGATCGCGCCTATGCTACACCACGACAATGCTGCCCCCCACAAAGCTTGCCTCACTGTGCAGTTCCTGGAGCAGCAGGGGATCACACTTCTCCCCCACCCACCCTACTCGCCGGACCTTGCTTTCTGTGATTTTTGGTTGTTTCCAAATCAAGGGTGCGATCGCAGGGAAGCTGTTTCATCACATACAAGATCTTGCACGAGCAGTCAACTCAGAGCTACGAGATGTATCGGCTTCTGAGTACCGTGATTGCTTCATGAAGTGGCGAAGGAGGATGGAACGCTGCATACAGCCAGGAGGGGAGTACTTTGAAGGAATGTAGGCTACTATTTGGATTTACCTCTGTACTGTGAAAATATATGGTCTCACTGTCATTACTTTTTTATCACCCCGTACAGAGCCTGGGCTTTATGCTCGTGTGGCCCCGTCTCCATATCTACACTTACCCAATTTTTCTTTAAAACTATGCACACTCATTGCTGACACCACTTCTTCACTCAAACTGTTCTTAAGTCTCAACACATTTTTGCGGGAAACTATATTTTTTAACATCTCTCAGACATCTTCCCTTCCTCAGTTTCTTACTATGCGATCTTGTGCTTCTAATGTCATATTCTTCTCTCAGGATTAGTTTGTCATTATCCACTTGATCAACTCCGTTAATCAATTTATAAACTTGTATCAGATCCCCTCTCTCTCTTCTCTGTGTGTGTTTATGTGTTTGGTTGTAAAATGTGTGTGTGTGTGTGTGTGTGTGTGTGTGTGTGTGTGTGTGTGTGTGTGTGTGTGTGTGTGTGTGTGTGTGTGTGTGTGTGTGTGTGTGTGTGATGTGTGTGTGTGTGTGTGTGTGTGTGTGTGTGTGTGTGTGTGTGTGTGTGTGTGTGTGTGTGTGTGTGTGTGTGTGTGTGTGTGTGTGTGTGTGTGTGTGTGTGTGTGTGTGTGTGTGTGTGTGTGTGTGTGTGTGTGTGTGTGTGTGTGTGTGTGTGTGTGTGTGTGTGTGTGTGTGTGTGTGTGTGTGTGTTTGATTGTAAAATGTGTGTGTGTGTGTGTGTATTTATGTGTTTGATTGTAAAATGTGTGTGTGTGTGTGTGTGTGTGTGTGTGTGTGTGTGTTCACTGTTTGATTTGCTGCAGTCTCTGACGAGACAGCCAGACGTTACCCTACGGAGCGAGCTCAGAGCTCATTATTTCCGATTTTCGGATAGGCCTGAGACCAGGCACACACCACACACCGGCACAACAAGGTCACAACTCCTCGATTTACATCCCGTACCTACTCACTGCTAGGTGAACAGGGGCTACACGTGAAAGGAGACACACCCAAATATCTCCACCCGGCCGGGGAAACGAACCTCGATCCTCTGGCTTGTGAAGCCAGCGCTCTAACCACTGAGCTACCGTGTGTGTGTGTGTGTGTGTGTGTGTGTGTGTGTGTGTGTGTGTGTGTGTGTGTGTGTGTGTGTGTGTGTGTGTGTGTGTGTGTGTAATTCACCTCAGTCGTCTGCTGGTCACCCAGCCAGTCTTCCCCATTACGGAGCGAGCTCAGAGCTCATAGACCGATCTTCGGGTAGGACTGAGACCACAACACACTCCACACACCGGGAAAGCGAGGCCACAACCCCTCGAGTTACATCCCGTACCTATTTACTGCTAGGTGAACAGGGGCTACAGCCGCTACACATTATAAAGGCTTGACCATTTGCCTCGCAGCCTCCGGGACTCGAACCCAGCCCTCCCGATTGTGAGTCGAACGTGCTAACCACTATACTACGCGATGTGTGTTTCACTGTTTGATCTGCTGCAGTCTCTCTCTGTGTGTGTGTGTGTGTGTGTGTGTGTGTGTGTGTGTGTGTGTGTGTGTGTGTGTGTGTGTGTGTGTGTGTGTGTATTTACCTATTTGTATTTACCTATTTGTGCATTACAGGGCCCGAGCTAAGCTCTCTGTGTCCTGTCTCCTTGTCCATTCTTGTCATATCTCTCTTTCATCTGATTGACACACACCGCGTCAACGACATGACTGCTCAGTTTATTCCACTTATCAATGCTACGATGCGGGAATCTGTATTTTCTCACGTCATTTAGACAGATGTCCTTTATTAGCTTTTTTCTATGTCCTCGGAGATGATTACTTGTGGTCACCTTTATCAACTCTCTATCCAGTATGTCAATCTTGTTCACCAATTTATACATAGTTATCATGTCTCTTCTTGTTCTTCTCTCTTCTAATGTGGTCAGCCCCAGCTTCCTCAGTCTTTCCTCAAAGTCTAACTCCCTGAGTCCTGGTACCATCATTGTTGCCAGCCTTTGTACCCTTTCTACCTTCTTCACATTTTTCTTCATATGCGGTGACCAGACACATGCTGCATATTCTAGATGGGGTCTTATTAAGGTACATAATATCTTCTTCATCATTCCTTCATCTAGGTAGTGGAATGCAAGACCAATATTTTGAAGCATGTTGTATGGTTTCCAAAAAAAATTTTAATGTGTTTCTCCGGTGACAAAGTGTTTTGCACGGTTACTCCTAAGTCTTTCTCCTCATTGGTCTCTTTAATTTTCTCATCACCCAGTCTGTAATCCCAGTTTGGTCTGTATCTACTTCTTCCCATTTTCATAACATGGGTCTTGTCTATATTAAATTCCATCTGCCACTCCTTACTCCACTCATATATTTTATCAAGATCTTCCTGTAACTTGTTACATTCTTCCACATTCTTTACTCTCCTCATAATTTTAGTATCGTCCGCAAACATGTTCATATAACTGTCAATTCCTACTGGCATATCATTAACATAAATCAAAAACATGATGGGAGCCAGCACTGACCCTTGTGGAACTCCACTGGTTACCTTTTTCCACTCGGACTTCCTTCCTCTCACCACTGTTCTCATTTATCTTCCCATTAAGTAATTTTCCATCCATTTTGCTAGTTTATCATTTACTCCTGCAGTCATCTTTAGTTTCCACATCAGTCTATTGTGTGGTACTTTATCAAAGGCCTTTCTCAAGTCCAGGTAGATAGCATCCACCCATCCCTCTCTATGTTGTAGTATGTCAGTCACTCTTGAATAAAAACATAATAAATTGGATACACACGATCTTCCTTTTCTGAAACCAAACTGCCTTTCACTCAGAATGTTTTCACTTTCTAGATACTCACTCCACTTAGCTTTAATTACTTCTTCACATACCTTGCACAATATACTAGTCAACGATACTGGTCTATAATTTAGCGGTTCCATTCTACTACCATTCTTATATATAGGCACAATGTCAGCTCTTTTCCACTCTTTCGGGACTAATCCTGTTCGTATGGAGGTTTCCACAATATCAAATACAGGGTTCAACAATTGATCCTTACATTCATTTAGCAACCTCCCAGATATGCCATCAGGCCCCATTGATTTATTAATATCCAGATTGCTTATAATCTTCCTTACATCTTCCTTAGTAACCATGATGTCCTGCATTTGCTTTATTTCCGTAGGTCTTCCTCCCATAAAATGCTTCTCCTTTGTAAACACTTTGCAAAAGTTGTCGTTCAAAATTTCAGCTATCTCTCCAGCATCTTCATATACTTCTTCCCCGTTTTTTACCTTTTCTATTGCCTCCCTTTTATTTAGTTTTCCATTTATGAATTTGTAAAACATTTTTGGGTCACTATCACAGTTTTCCACCGCCCTCTGTTCATATTCCTTCTGTGCTGTTCTCCTTACTTCAACATATCTATTCCTTGCTGTTTTGTAAACTTCTCTTGATAATACATCACTGTTTTTCTTAAGTTTCTTCCATGCCTTTTCTTTGTTCTTTTTTGCTTCTTCACAATTTCTATTAAACAACTGTTTATTATTTAAAGTCCCCTTTCTGTAATATGGCACAAACTTTTTTCACAGCAGTTATACAAATCCATAAATTTATCGTACTTCAATTGCATATCTCTTTCTTGGTATACCACGGACCAGTCAATTTCATTAAAGAACTCCCTTATATGGTTATAATTTGCCCTAGTATAGTTTAATTTTTCCTCCCTGCGTTCCACAATCTTATTCGTGCTTAATTCTGTATCCAGCTCAAAGCTTAGGACATCATGATCGCTTCTCCCCAAGGGACTTTCATGTTCAATTTCCTCTTTTAGAGAGATTTCCCTGGTAAATACCAAATCCAACCTTGCTGCAACATCTTGTCCCCTGCACCTTGTTGGTGATCTCACCCACTGTGTCATCAAGTTATTTGTTGCTACCTTTAACAATTCCTCTCCCCACTCACCACCATTCACCACTTCGTAGTCTTCCCACACTATTTCTTTACAATTAAAGTCTCCGACTATCATCACTCTATCCTTTCTGATGAGTTCTTGCTTCATTCTGTCTAGAGTGTTTCTCATCACCATTTGGTACTGTTCAAATTCCCAAGCATTGGTTCTGGGTGGTATGTATACTGTTATAGTATTAATGTCCCTCTTGCCATCTGTTATAAGCATACTTATCACTTCCTCATTTCTCTTACTATAGTTCACCTCCTTCACTATCAGATCTTCCTTAGTAAGAACCATTATACCACCACCACCTTTATTTTTTCTATAATTTCTCCATACTTTGTAGTGTCTTACAACAAACCAGTCTAGCTTTATTTCGGGCCTTAGCTTTGTTTCCACTACACACATTATGTCCAGTTCGTTATTTCTTAGGTAATCCATACATTCTAGCCTCTTAGACAGAAATCCATCTATGTTCGTGTAAGTCACTTTTATTCCATTCCTAGTCTCGTTCTTCCATGTAATGTCTATTCCGTCTGTTTTATCCACCACTTCTTTAGCCTCCCATTTCTCATCCTCCAAAAAAACTTGATCTTTTCCTCCTCTGTTCTTTCGTCATTCCTCTCTTTCACTTCAGATACTAGCTCCTTCATTTTCATTCTCTCATCTTGTGACATATTTCTTCTTATGTAAATTGTTTTGGTTTCCTCAGAGTCCTTAAGTTTCCAAGCCCTCCTCAACAAGGCCTCCGCTGCCACCTGAGACTTTAATTTCAATTTTAATGGTCTATTCTTGCCTTCCTCAAAAGCTCCCAATCTCACACTTTCTTCTACCTCAGCATATAGGTCCTCTTCTTCCACAGAGATCTTGTTCAGTAAAGACTTAATCTTGTCATTTTCCTTATCCCTCCTGTCCTGCCAGTTCCTGTTAGTTTCCTCCCGCAATCCTATTATGATCACACATTTTTTCTTTTCAGCAATATCTCTCACCACATACTCATTTTCCTTTAGTGCCTTTACCATTTCCCTCTGCATAATCCTTTATTTTCCTCTCCCTGCTTTTTACTATCTCCCTAAAGGACCTTTGTACCTCCTGATGTTCATGGTTCACTTCTTTCATCCTGGTATCAATCAGATTAAGACATTCCTCTTTCCTCAAGTCCCCTTCGGATATTTTTATCTCCATTTCCATGAGTTTAGCCTTCATCTCTTCACATTGTTTCCTTAGTTGTTGGTTTTCTTTCTCCATCTCTACTTTTTCCTTCAACAGCTCTTTATTCGCTATCGTTAACAAATAGATCTCTTTTTTGAACGAATCATTTTCGGCTAGAACTCTATCCAGTTTTTTCTATTGACAAAATGTTTAGGAACTTACTTTCCAGTGCCTGGATTCTTGCATCCATATCAAGTTTCTGCAGTCCTTCAAAGTCTCTAGTTTGCCTGGACGCCATTTTTGCTGTTGTCAGCTGATTACGGCCAGAACGATCACCGTCCACACTCCCCTCTCAGGGATCACTCTCCATATCACTCACTTTCAACACTAAGAGACAGTAGGACATTAACGGACACAAACTTAGAGTTACCCGGGCCCTGTAATACCATAGATATTTTCTTTCTTCCCGTCCACAGCCGGAGACGAGCCGTCCTCTCTCAGCGACGGCGACGACGTGTGTGTGTGTGTGTGTGTGTGTGTGTGTGTGTGTGTGTGTATCCTCAAAATTAAACACCCCATATAACCATACACACATTCCACACATTCCACATTTCTATGATCAATAAAAAAGAAAAAATCCATCTATTTATATTCTCTTACAATATCAAAACAAAATAGACCCCCTTATCTCTCTCTCTCTCTCTCTCTCTCTCTCTCTCTCTCTCTCTCTCTCTCTCTCTCTCTCTCTCTCTCTCTCTCTCTCTCTCTCTCTCTCTCTCTCTCTCTCTCTCTCTCTCTCTCTCTCTCTCTCTCTCTCTCTCTCTCTCTCTCTCTCTCTCTCTCTCTCTCTCTCTCTAACCTAACCTAATCTAACCCTCTCCACACACACAGGGGCTGCATGCGAGTCATGCCGTACTCAGTGAAGAGGACGAGGAGCAGGATAGAGGAGATGAGTAGCCTTGGCCTGCACCACTTCTCCATCAGCGCCCTCTTCAAGCAGCCCAAGACTTACGCTAACATAGTCCGCAGGGTGAAGAGAGACAAGCTGAGGGAGGAGAGAGAGGGGAGAGGGGGAGGCAAAGGAGGGTGGGTGACTGGAGAGGAAGAGGGAAGGAAAGTGAAGGAAACGAGGGAGGGTGAGTGATTAGGGAGCGGAAGGAAAAAAGAGAGAGGTGAGGGCAAGGAAGGAGAGAAAGAGGGAAAAAGAGAGGAGAGAGGATGGAAGAAAGAAGGAGGGGTGATTGGAGAAGGAGAGGAGGGAGAAGGTGAAGGAGAGAAAGAAGAGTGGGTGGAAGGAAAGGAGAAAGAGAGAGGGGAGAGAGGGTGAAGAAAAGGAGAAGAATGGGTGACTGGGAAAGAAGAGGAAGAAGAGGAGAGAGGATGAAGGAAAAGAGGAGAGTTTGTGATTTGGAAAGGAGAAGAAGGAAGAAGGAAGGAAGGAAGGAAGGAATGTGGGTGACTGTGGGAGGAAGAAAGGAAGGAGAAAAGGTGGAGGAAAGGAAGGAGGAAGGTGGGTGACTGAAGAAGGAAAGAGGAAGAAGAGAGAGGAGAGAGGAGGGAGGAAAGGAGGAGAGAAGGTGAAGGAAAGAAGGAGGGTGAGTGATTGGAGAGAGGAGAGGAGGGAAAGAGAGCAGAGAGGGTGGAGGAAAGGAGAACGAGGAAGAGATGAAAGGAAAGGAGGAGGTTGAGTGACTGAGGAAGGAAGGAAGAGAAGGAGGAGAAAGGAAGAAGGAATTGTAAGAAGGATGAGAGTAAGTAAGAAAATAAATAAATGTTTGCAAAGTTGTCAATGGAAATGAATCAGGAAATGTGAAAGTTTGTACAGGAAATAATAGAAAAGAATGAAAATGTACAGTGTCATTAATGCAGGTTGTTTCCGTCCTTCCTTTAATGCTACACTGTAAGAAAACAATCAACAAAATACATTCAGTCGCATTTCACTCTCCTTACCACAAATTAAGTCAATATTTAGTTCACTACTCAAGTTTAATCATTCAAAGTTCATTTCTTCTTAGTATATCAGTTGTTTTGATCTTTCTTTATCATAAAACCAAACTCTAAGAAAACAATAAACAAACTCCATTCACTGATCTTATTTCATTAACTCTCTTTATCACTTACGCCAATATTTACTTCACACCTCAAATTTAATCATCCTAAGTTCATTTCTTCTTAGTTTATCAGTTGTTTTGATCTTTCTCTATCATAAAACCAAACGATAAGAAATAATAAACAAAATACTGTACATTCACTTATATTTGACTCTCCTTAGCACAAATTAAGTCAATATTTAGTTCATTACTCAAATCTAACCATTTTGAGTCCATGTGTTCTTAGTTTATCGGTTATTTTGATCTTTCTCTATCATAAGACCTGTTACAAATTGTCAATATTTTCCAGTTTTAGGTTCATTTCTTGCTAATTCATCAGTTATTTTGGGTTCCTGTGTCACAAAACTTGTTGCAAATTGGTTAGTACATATTCAAATACCACATATATTTATTAGTAAACATCTCAGGAGCCTCAAAACACTCTCTCTCTCTCTCTCTCTCTCTCTCTCTCTCTCTCTCTCTCTCTCTCTCTCTCTCTCTCTCTCTCTGTAGTGGTTAGCACGCTCGACTCACAATCGAGAGGCCCAGGTTCGAGTCCCGGTAAGCGGCGAGGCAAATGTGGGGTGTGTTCACCTAGCAGTAAATAGGAACGGGATGTAACTCGAGGGGTTGTGCCCTCGCTTTCCCGGTGTGTGTTGTGTGTTGTGGTCTCAGTCCTATACCCGAAGATCAGTCTATGAGCTCTGAGCTCGCTCCGTAATGGGAAAGACTGGCTGGGTGACCAGCAGGCAACCGAGGTCTCTCTCTCTCTCTCTCTCTCTCTCTCTCTCTCTCTCTCTCTCTTGACTACTAACCATTCATTACAAGGGTACATATATACACGTACAGGTCACAACAATAAAAAAAATATGGCCCACAAATAAGACACGGCATCCTGTGTGAGCTGTAGGCAAGAGTGGGTTGTACACTGTACACTGTACACTGTACACTGTGTTGGTGCTGTGCAGTGACCGCCGCTAACTCAATAAAGTGTGGGAGTGTATCTTTTATGAGAACTTCCATTAGGAAAGAGGAAAAAAAGAAATTAAATGAAACACTTCACAGATAAACATGACACATTAACTTTAAAAAGACCAGCCATTACCAGCTTGACTCAATCCTGCACACACACACACACACACACACACACACACACACACACACACACACACACACACACACACACACACACTTTATTTTGCCTTTTAGCTTGTATGCATCTAGCATTGTACCAAGCATGTATTTTTTCTTAACTCTATAAACAGGTACATTTTTTTACTCCTTTATTATATTTCTGTAAGAATTTGTCATATTTCCTTGTACTGTCTTTCTGTACATAATATTTCTCCACTCAATATCAGCAAAATAGATCCTTAATTTTTTTTTAAATCCGCTTTTGCATAATTTAATCTCACTCCTTTATAGTCATCTCTGTAACTTATCTCCTGAATTTGCATCTCTAATGTCACATGATCACTTCTCACCATTGGACAAAGGTGTTGTATGATTGGAGGAGGCTCTGCTTTCTTTGTGAAAACTAGGTCAAGCAACGATGGTTCTTCTTCCCCTCTGTACCTTTATGACTCCTCCACCCACTGTTCCATTGCATTAACCATAGTCAACTGTAACACTTTCTCGCTCCACTGCCCAGCATTATCCATTACTTCCATCTCTCTCCAGTTTACTTTCTTAGAGTTAAATTCTTCTATGTCTTCTTAACATGTTATCGAGGCACTTTATCACTTCTCTTTGCATTTTTATGTTCTTCTGTTCCCAGGTATTAGTCTTTGGTGAACATATGTAACCATATCCTCACTCGAGCTTTCCTGGAGTGCAGACGTCTCCTTGACCTTTCCTTTCCACTACTACTATTAAAGAGCTGTCTGGCTGCGCCGAGCGAGTTCGGACAACTTTTGTGTGACTACTCTGCCTCTACAAACGGACTCTGCAATGGCCTCCGCGCGACGTAACACGGTGACTTCAAGCAAGGCTAGAAGGTGCTCCTCTGACCAGCCACGCCAGCCCCAACAAGCACCTTCCCCTGTAGCCGGTGCTGTTCTCGACATCGAAAGAAGCGAGGAGGAATAACAGCTTGTTAGACTCGCTCTCCCAAGAATCCAAGTCGCTTGTTAAAATAATTACAGTGTTACTGACTAAGCAGTTCAAAGCAGAAACCGATATGCTGAAAAACGAACTTTCAAAAAAAGACTCACTAATAGGTAAGGAAGTGAATGAGCTGAAAATGAAAGTGAAAACTCTGGAATACAACATCGATGTAGTGGACCAGTATGAGCGACGAGATACGGTAATCATCAGTGGCCCCGCTCTACCGGACCAATCAAACCAAGAAAACTCCAAAGCTGTCATCCTCAACGTGACAAAAGAACAACTGAAAATAAACCTTCCAGACAGTGACGTAAACACAGCTCACAGAATAGGGTCTGTCGCTTCACAAGGAAAAAGACCAATGACTGTGAAACTATCCAAAGTTTAAGGCGAAACTGACCTGCTAAGAGAACTACTCAATTCATTACTAGCATTGTTATTATCATTGCTATTATTACTATTATTGCTATTATTATTATTATTATTATTATTATTATTATTATTATTATTATTATTATTATTATTATTATTATTATTATTATTATTATTATTATTATTATTATTATTATTATTATTATTATTATTATTATTATTATTATTATTATTATTATTATTATTATTATTATTATTATTATTATTATTATTATTATTATTATTATTATTATTATTATTATTATTATTATTATTATTATTATTATTATTATCATTATTATTATTATTATTATTATTATTATTATTATTATTATTATTATTATTATTATTATTATTATTATTATTATTATTATTATTATTATTATTATTATTATTATTATTATTATTATTATTATTGCCATTGTTGTTTTGTTATTATCATTATCATTATTACTACTAGTAATATTTTCATCATCTTTACAGTTACCGTTGTTGATGTTGTTCTCGTTATAGATGTTGTTGATGTTGATATTGTTGTTGTTGTGTTGTGTTGTGTTGTGTTGACAGCGGTGGCGGTGGTGGTAGTGGTTTTCCTTTACATTCCCGAAAATGAAATGAGAGCAAGATTAATTGAAAATGTGTGTAAACAAGATGATGAAACAAGAAATGAATAACAGATAATAATGAATCCTGGTTCTCCCTTCCTCCTCGGTGACCAATATCAGTTCACCTCCAGTCTTGAAAACCTACAGGTCTTCAAGAGTGATTCTCGAGTTAATCATGTAGAAATCTTGTCACTCTGCCTTTAGAACTCACTGGTTCCCTTCCAATGCCAGGTCTATCCACTGCTCTCGCATTATTTAACCACCCAAGCCATTCTTAGCATTCTTCTGGTATCGTCACTGTCTAGTCCTTCCCGTGATCACCAGTGCCAGGCCTCTCCATTGCTCTCTCAGTAGTTAACCTCGCCACTCAAACCATTCTTAGCATTCTTCTGGTGCCTCACATATCGTCACTGTCTAGTCCTTCCCGTGATCACCAGTGCCAGGCCTCTCCATTGCTCTCTCAGTAGTTAACCTCGCCTCCTGGTAAACCACATCTCTGCTGCCTCAATACTGTCTCTCATCTTCCCACTGACCGTCCAAGTGTCTGACTTTTGACTCATTCTCACCACCGTAAGATATTCTTCGTTTGGATGTACACAAAAAACAACAACAACAACGAGGGTGTGAGTTCAGCTTTGTGTTCTGTGTGCCACTGATATGAGAGTCCAGTTCAAACAATATGAGACGAAGGGGAAAAAAGACTATCCCAGTATTAAGAGAATACAGGGTTATCCCGCTTTCCGAGTTCTGCGCACCCAGTGACGTCACGGGGATGCGGGGTGGTTGTTGCTGGGTGGTTGGATGGGATCTGTGTTCGGGAAGGAATGGGGGTGAGCATTTTACCAGAAAAGAAAACGGGTGGATAGGAAGACTAACTACGACAGACTCACATTACTCGTACGTACACACAGACTCTCTCTCACTCTCTCTCTCTCTCTCTCTCTCTCTCTCTCTCTCTCTCTCTCTCTCTCTCTCTCTCTCTCTCTCTCTAAATATATATATATATATATATATATATATATATATATATATATATATATATATATATATATATATATATATATATATATATATATATATATATATATATATATATATATATATATATATATATATATATATATATATATATATATATATATATATATATATATATATATATATATATATATATATATATATATATATATATATATATATATATATATATATATATATATATATATATATACAGGGTGGGGCGCGGATACTTCCCGATTTGAGAATGAAATAAAAACCTGTTCACACTTCACATTTCTTTATTCTTCCTTTATGCCTTTCACACAACATGGGAGATTTACTTTTACACTGTTTTAAAGACAATATCTTTTAAATGTCCACCTCCATTGTCAATACA
Organism: Portunus trituberculatus; assembly: GCF_017591435.1. Classification (NCBI taxonomy): domain Eukaryota; kingdom Metazoa; phylum Arthropoda; class Malacostraca; order Decapoda; family Portunidae; genus Portunus; species Portunus trituberculatus. The sequence continues at coordinate 365 of NW_025541521.1, read as the reverse complement.
CTGATTCAGACGATTTCGGAAGCTTTGGTCTACTCTCTCCAGCATGTTGAGCGGTATATTGGCTATTTCAGTTCGGATGGCGTTCTGTAGGTCTTCCAGGGTCTGTGGACGGTCGTTATAAACCAGGGATTTGAAATATCCCCACAGGAAATAATCACAGGGGGCGAAATCAGGTGAGCGCGCAGGCCAGTTTAAGTGTCAAGAGTAGGGATCATTGGCCCTTACTTTTTCCAAGAAAACGGTGGTGCCGTAACAGTGACTTCAGAACGCTATGTGACAATGCTCAGGAGTTTTTCTATGCCTGCTTTCATTAATATGGACCTGGATAATGGAAACGTGTGGTTCCAGCAAGATGGGGCCACAGC
>NW_025541520.1:0-6533 GCF_017591435.1 Portunus trituberculatus | reverse complement strand
CCCTCTCAGCAATTCCTTTGATGGAACGTTGGGGGTAAAATACCACATAATTTTTGGCAAGGGGAAATATCTTATTTCAGAGAGAGAGAGAGAGAGAGAGAGAGAGAGAGAGAGAGAGAGAGAGAGAGAGAGAGAAGAATAACATGGTATGCTTGTAGGTGGTGAAGTAGAAGTGGCTAGACACTGGAGTATGGAAGAATCATCTAAGATTTTTAAGTCTCCTCTCAGGGAAATCAGTCGGTCGGGAAAAGCTTCCCTCAGGAATCCCATTGAAATGCGTGCAATGTGGGCTGTGGCCCCATCTTGCTGGAACCACACGTTTCCATTATCCAGGTCCATATTAATGAAAGCAGGCATAGAAAAAACTCCCTGAGCATTGTCACATAGCGTTCTGAAGTCACTGTTACGGCACCACCGTTTTCTTGGAAAAAGTAAGGGCCAATGATCCCTACTCTTGACACTTAAACTGGCCTGCGCGCTCACCTGATTTCGCCCCCTGTGATTATTTCCTGTGGGGATATTTCAAATCCCTGGTTTATAACGACCGTCCACAGACCGTGGAAGACCTACAGAACGCCATCCGAACTGAAATAGCCAATATACCGCTCAACATGCTGGAGAGAGTAGACCAAAGCTTCCGAAATCGTCTGAATCAGTGTATTGACAATGGAGGTGGACATTTAAAAGATGTTCTCTTTAAAACAGTGTAAAAGTAAATCTCCCATGTTGTGTGAAAGGCATAAAGGAAGAATAAAGAAATGTGAAGTGTGAACAGGTTCTTATTTCATTCTCAAATCGGGAAGTATCCGCGCCCCCCTATATGTATATATATATATATATATATATATATATATATATATATATATATATATATATATATATATATATATATATATATATATATATATATATATATATATATATATATATATATATATATATATATTGTTTAATTCATAAATTATAGAGAGAGAGAGAGAGAGAGAGAGAGAGAGAGAGAGAGAGAGAGAGAGAGAGAGAGAGAGAGAGAGAGAGAGAGAGAGAGAGAGAGAGAGAGAGAGAGAGAGAGAGAGTCTGTGTGTACGTACGAGTAATGTGAGTCTGTCGTAGTTAGTCTTCCTATCCACCCGTTTTCTTTTCTGGTAAAATGCTCACCCCATTCCTTCCCGAACACAGATCCCATCCAACCACCCAGCAACCACCACCCGCATCCCCGTGACGTCACTGGGTGCGCAGAACTCGGAAAGCAGGATAACCCTGTATTCTCTTAATACTGGGATAGTCTTTTTTCCCCTTCGTCTCATATTGTTTGAACTGGACTCTCATATCAGTGGCACACAGAACACAAAGCTGAACTCACACCCTCGTTGTTGCTGTTGTTTTTTGTGTACATACAAACGAAGAATATCTTACGGTGGTGAGAATGAGTCAAAAGTCAGACACTTGGACGGTCAGTGGGAAGATGAGAGAGAGTATTGAGGCAGCAGAGATGTGGTTTACCAGGAGGCGAGGTTAACTACTGAGAGAGCAATGGAGAGGCCTGGCACTGGTGATCACGGTAAGGACTAGACAGTGACGATACCAGAAGAATGCTAAGAATGGCTTGGGTGGTTAAATAATGCGAGAGCAGTGGATAGGTCTGGCATTGGAAGGGAACCAGTGAGTTCTAGAGGCAGAGTGACAAGATTTCTACATGATTAACTCGAGAATCACTCTTGAAGACCTGTAGGTTTTCAAGACTGGAGGTGAACTGATATTGGTCACCGAGGAGGAAGGGAGAACCAGGATTCATTATTATCTGTTATTCATTTCTTGTTTCATCATCTTGTTTACACACACATTTTCAATTAATCTTGCTCTCATTTCATTTTCGGGAATGTAAAGGAAAACCACTACCACCACCGCCACCGCTGTCAACACAACACAACACAACACAACAACAACAATATCAACATCAACAACATCTATAACGAGAACAACATCAACAACGGTAACTGTAAAGATGATGAAAATATTACTAGTAGTAATAATGATAATGATAATAACAAAAACAACAATGGCAATAATAATAATAATAATAATAATAATAATAATAATAATAATAATAATAATAATAATAATAATAATAATAATAATAATAATAATAATAATAATAATAATAATAATAATAATAATAATAATAATGATAATAATAATAATGATAATAATAATAATAATAATAATAATAATAATAATAATAATAATAATAATAATAATAATAATAATAATAATAATAATAATAATAATAATAATAATAATAATAATAATAATAATAATAATAATAATAATAATAATAATAATAATAATAATAATAATAATAATAATAATAATAATAATAATAATAATAATAATAATAATAATAATAATAATAATAATAATAATAATAATAATAATAATAATAATAGTAATAATAGCAATGATAATAACAATGCTAGTAATGAATTGAGTAGTTCTCTTAGCAGGTCAGTTTCGCCTTAAACTTTGGATAGTTTCACAATCATTGGTCTTTTTCCTTGTGAAGCGACAGACCCTATTCTGTGAGCTGTGTTTACGTCACTGTCTTGAAGGTTTATTTTCAGTTGTTCTTTTGTCACGTTGAGGATGACAGTTTTGGAGTTTTCTTGGTTTGATTGGTCCGGTAGAGCGGGGCCACTGATGATTACCGTATCTCGTCGCTCATACTGGTCCACTACATCGATGTTGTATTCCAGAGTTTTCACTTTCATTTTCAGCTCATTCACTTCCTTACCTATTAGTGAGTCTTTTTATGAAAGTTCGTTTTTCAGCATATCGGTTTCTGCTTTGAACTGCTTAGTCAGTAACACTGTAATTATTTTAACAAGCGACTAACAAGCTGTTATTCCTCCTCGCTTGTTTCGATGTCGAGAGCAGCACCGGCTACAGGGGAAGGTGCTTGTTGGGGCTGGCGTGGCTGGTCAGAGGAGCACCTTCTAGCCTTGCTTGAAGTCACTGTGTTACGTCGCGCGGAGGCCATTGCAGAGTCCGTTTGTAGAGGCAGAGTAGTCACACAAAAGTTGTCCGAACTCGCTCGGCGCAGCCAGACAGCTCTTTTAATAGTAGTAGTGGAAAGGAAAGGTCAAGGAGACGTCTGCACTCCAGGAAAGCTCGAGTGAGGATATGGTTACATATGTTCACCAAAGACTAATACCTGGGAACAGAAGAACATAAAGATGCAAAGAGAAGTGATAAAGTGCCTAGATAACATGATAAGAAGACATAGAAGAATTTAACTCTAAGAAAGTAAACTGGAGAGAGATGGAAGTAATGGATAATGCTGGGCAGTGGAGCGAGAAAGTGTTACAGTTGACTATGGTTAATGCAATGGAACAGTGGGTGGAGGAGTCATAAAGGTACAGAGGGGAAGAAGAACCATCGTTGCTTGACCTAGTTTTCACAAAGAAAGCAGAGCCCCCTCCAATCATACACCACCTTTGTCCAATGGTGAGAAGTGATCATGTGACATTAGAGATGCAAATTCAGGAGATAAGTTACAGAGATGACTATAAAGGAGTGAGATTAAATTATGCAAGAGCGGATTTAAAAAAAATTAAGGATCTATTTTGCTGATATTGAGTGGAGAAATATTATGTACAGAAAGACAGTACAAGGAAAATATGACAAATTCTTACAGAAATATAATAAAGGAGTAAAAAAATTGTACCTGTTTATAGAGTTAAGAAAAAATACATGCTTGGTACAATGCTAGATGCATACAAGCTAAAAAGCAAAAGATAAAGTGTGTGTGTGTGTGTGTGTGTGTGTGTGTGTGTGTGTGTGTGTGTGTGTGTGTGTGTGTGTGTGTGTGTGTGTGTGTGTGTGTGTGTGTGTGTGTGTGCAGGATTGAGTCAAGCTGGTAATGGCTGGTCTTTTAAAGTTAATGTGTCATGTTTATCTGTGAAGTGTTTCATTTAATTTCTTTTTCCTCTTTCCTAATGGAAGTTCTCATAAAAGATACACTCCCACACTTTATTGAGTTAGCGGCGGTCACTGCACAGCACCACCACAGTGTACAGTGTACAGTGTACAGTGTACAGTGGGTACAGTGCCCACTCTTGCCTACAGCTCACACAGGATGCCGTGTCTTATTTGTGGGCCATATTTTTTTTATTGTTGTGACCTGTACGTGTATATATGTACCCTTGTAATGAATGGTTAGTCAGAGAGAGAGAGAGAGAGAGAGAGAGAGAGAGAGAGAGAGAGAGAGAGAGAGAGAGAGAGACCTCGGTTGCCTGCTGGTCACCCAGCCAGTCTTTCCCATTACGGAGCGAGCTCAGAGCTCATAGACTGATCTTCGGGTATAGGACTGAGACCACAACACACAACACACACCGGGAAAGCGAGGCCACAACCCCTCGAGTTACATCCCGTACCTATTTACTGCTAGGTAAACAGGGACCACACATTAAGAGGCTTGCCCATTTGCCTCGCCGCTTACCGGGACTCGAACCTGGGCCTCTCGATTGTGAGTCGAGCGTGCTAACCACTACACTACGCGAGAGAGAGAGAGAGAGAGAGAGAGAGAGAGAGAGAGAGAGAGAGAGAGAGAGAGAGAGAGAGAGAGAGAGAGAGAGAGAGAGTGTGTTTTGAGGCTCCTGAGATGTGTACTAATAAATATATGTGGTATTTGAATATGTACTAACCAATTTGCAACAAGTTTTGTGACACAGGAACCCAAAATAACTGATGAATTAGCAAGAAATGAACCTAAAACTGGAAAATATTGACAATTTGTAACAGGTCTTATGATAGAGAAAGATCAAAATAACCGATAAACTAAGAACACATGGACTCAAAATGGTTAGATTTGAGTAATGAACTAAATATTGACTTAATTTGTGCTAAGGAGAGTCAAATATAAGTGAATGTACAGTATTTTGTTTATTATTTCTTATCGTTTGGTTTTATGATAGAGAAAGATCAAAACAACTGATAAACTAAGAAGAAATGAACTTAGGATGATTAAATTTGAGGTGTGAAGTAAATATTGGCGTAAGTGATAAAGAGAGTTAATGAAATAAGATCAGTGAATGGAGTTTGTTTATTGTTTTCTTAGAGTTTGGTTTTATGATAAAGAAAGATCAAAACAACTGATATACTAAGAAGAAATGAACTTTGAATGATTAAACTTGAGTAGTGAACTAAATATTGACTTAATTTGTGGTAAGGAGAGTGAAATGTGACTGAATGTATTTTGTTGATTGTTTTCTTACAGTGTAGCATTAAAGGAAGGACGGAAACAACCTGCATTAATGACACTGTACATTTTCATTCTTTTCTATTATTTCCTGTACAAACTTTCACATTTCCTGATTCATTTCCATTGACAACTTTGCAAACATTTATTTATTTTCTTACTTACTCTCATCTTTCTTACAATTCCTTCTTCCTTTCTCCTCCTTCTCTTCCTTCCTTCCTCAGTCACTCAACCTCCTCCTTTCCTTTCATCTCTTCCTCGTTCTCCTTTCCTCCACCCTCTCTGCTCTCTTTCCCTCCTCTCCTCTCTCCAATCACTCACCCTCCTTCTTTCCTTCACCTTCTCTCCTCCTTTCCTCCATCCTCTCTCTCTTTTCCTCTTTCTCTCCTTCCTTTCCATCCTCTCTCTCTTTTTCCTTCCGCTCCCCAATCACTCACCCTCCCTCGTTTCCTTCACTTTCCTTCCCTCTCCCTCTCCCGTCACCCACCCTCCTTTGCCTCCCCTTCTCCCCTCTCTCTCCTCCCTCAGCCTGTCTCTCTTCACCCTGCGGACTATGTTAGTGTAAGTCTTGGGCTGCTTGAAGAGGGCGCTGATGGAGAAGTGGTGCAGGCCAAGGCTACTCATCTCCTCTACCCTGCTCGTCGTCCTCTTCACTGAGTACTGCAGGACTCGCATGCAGCCCCTGTGTGTGTGGAGAGGGTTAGATTAGGTTAGAGAGAGAGAGAGAGAGAGAGAGAGAGAGAGAGAGAGAGAGAGAGAGAGAGAGAGAGAGAGAGAGAGAGAGAGAGAGAGAGAGAGAGAGAGAGAGAGAGAGAGAGAGAGAGAGAGAGAGAGAGAGAGAGAGAGAGAGAGAGAGAGAGAGAGGTTAGAGAGAGAGAGAGAGAGAGAGAGAGAGAGAGAGAGAGAGAGAGAGAGAGAGAGAGAGAGAGAGAGAGAGAGAGAGAGAGAGAGAGAGAGAGAGAGAGAGAGAGAGAGAGAGAGAGAGAGAGAGAGAGAGAGAGAGAGAGAGAGAGAGAGAGAGAGAGAGAGAGAGAGAGAGAGAGAGAGAGAGAGAGAGAGAGAGAGAGAGAGAGAGAGAGAGAGATAAGGGGTCTATTTTGTTTTGATATTGTAGGAGAATATAAATAGATGGATTTTTCTTTTTATTGATCATAGAAATGTGGAATGTGTGGAATGTGTGTATGGTTATATGGGGTGTTTAATGTTAAGGGATAACACACACACACACACACACACACACACACACACACACACACACACACACACACACACACACACA
>NW_025541519.1:0-25532 GCF_017591435.1 Portunus trituberculatus | reverse complement strand
GGTGACCAGCAGGCAACCGAGGTCTCTCTCTCTCTCTCTCTCTCTCTCTCTCTCTCTCTGACTAACCATTCATTACAAGGGTACATATATACACGTACAGGTCACAACAATAAAAAAAATATGGCCCACAAATAAGACACGGCATCCTGTGTGAGCTGTAGGCAAGAGTGGGTTGTACACTGTACACTGTACACTGTACACACTGTGTTGGTGCTGTGCAGTGACCGCCGCTAACTCAATAAAGTGTGGGAGTGTATCTTTTATGAGAACTTCCATTAGGAAAGAGGAAAAAAAGAAATTAAATGAAACACTTCACAGATAAACATGACACATTAACTTTAAAAAGACCAGCCATTACCAGCTTGACTCAATCCTGCACACACACACACACACACACACACACACACACACACACACACACACACACACACACACACACTTTATCTTTTGCCTTTTTAGCTTGTATGCATCTAGCATTGTACCAAGCATGTATTTTTTTTCTTAACTCTATAAACAGGTACATTTTTTACTCCTTTATTATATTTCTGTAAGAATTTGTCATATTTTCCTTGTACTGTCTTTCTGTACATAATATTTCTCCACTCAATATCAGCAAAATAGATCCTTAATTTTTTTTAAATCCGCTCTTGCATAATTTAATCTCACTCCTTTATAGTCATCTCTGTAACTTATCTCCTGAATTTGCATCTCTAATGTCACATGATCACTTCTCACCATTGGACAAAGGTGTTGTATGATTGAAGGGGGCTCTGCTTTCTTTGTGAAAACTAGGTCAAGCAACGATGGTTCTTCTTGCCCTCTGTACCTTTATGACTCCTCCACCCTCTGTTCCATTGCATTAACCACAGTCAACTGTAACACTTTCTCGCTCCACTGCCCAGCATTATCCATTACTTCCATCTCTCTCAGTTTACTTTCTTAGAGTTAAATTCTTCTATGTCTTCTTAACATGTTATCGAGGCACTTTATCACTTCTCTTTGCATCTTTATGTTCTTCTGTTCCCAGGTATTAGTCTTTGGTGAACATATGTAACCATATCCTCACTCGAGCTTTCCTGGAGTGCAGACGTCTCCTTGACCTTTCCTTTCCACTACTACTATTAAAAGAGCTGTCTGGCTGCGCCGAGCGAGTTCGGACAACTTTTGTGTGACTACTCTGCCTCTACAAACGGACTCTGCAATGGCCTCCGCGCGACGTAACACGGTGACTTCAAGCAAGGCTAGAAGGTGCTCCTCTGACCAGCCACGCCAGCCCCAACAAGCACCTTCCCCTGTAGCCGGTGCTGTTCTCGACATCGAAAGAAGCGAGGAGGAATAACAGCTTGTTAGACTCGCTCTCCCAAGAATCCAAGTCGCTTGTTAAAATAATTACAGTGTTACTGACTAAGCAGTTCAAAGCAGAAACCGATATGCTGAAAACGAACTTTCAAAAAGACTCACTAATATCAGGTAAGGAAGTGAATGAGCTGAAAATGAAAGTGAAAACTCTGGAATACAACATCGATGTAGTGGACCAGTATGAGCGACGAGATACGGTAATCATCAGTGGCCCCGCTCTACCGGACCAATCAAACCAAGAAAACTCCAAAACTACAAGGAAAAAGACCAATGATTGTGAAACTATCCAAAGTTTAAGGTGAAACTGACCTGCTAAGAGAACTACTCAATTCATTACTAGCATTCTTATTATCATTGCTATTATTACTATTATTGCTATTATTATTATTATTATTATTATTATTATTATTATTATTATTATTATTATTATTATTATTATTATTATTATTATTATTATTATTATTATTATTATTATTATTATTATTATTATTATTATTATTATTATTATTATTATTATTATTATTATTATTATTATTATTATTATTATTATTATTATTATTATTATTATTATTATTATTATTATTATTATTATTATTATTATTATTATTATTATTATTATTATTATTATTATTATTATTATTATTATTATCATTATTATTATTATTATTATTATTATTTATTATTATTATTATTATTATTATTATTATTATTATTATTATTATTATTATTATTATTATTTATTATTATTATTATTATTATTATTATTATTATTATTATTATTATTATTATTATTATTATTATTATTATTATCATTATTGTTTGTTGTTTTTGTTATTATCATTATCATTATTACTACTAGTAATATTTTCATCATCTTTACAGTTACCGTTGTTGATGTTGTTCTCGTTATAGATGTTGTTGATGTTGATATTGTTGTTGTTGTGTTGTGTTGTGTTGTGTTGACAGCGGTGGCGGTGGTGGTAGTGGTTTTCCTTTACATTCCCGAAAATGAAATGAGAGCAAGATTAATTGAAAATGTGTGTGTAAACAAGATGATGAAACAAGAAATGAATAACAGATAATAATGAATCCTGGTTCTCCCTTCCTCCTCGGTGACCAATATCAGTTCACCTCCAGTCTTGAAAACCTACAGGTCTTCAAGAGTGATTCTCGAGTTAATCATGTAGAAATCTTGTCACTCTGCCTTTAGAACTCACTGGTTCCCTTCCAATGCCAGGTCTATCCACTGCTCTCGCATTATTTAACCACCCAAGCCATTCTTAGCATTCTTCTGGTATCGTCACTGTCTAGTCCTTCCGTGATCACCAGTGCCAGGCCTCCATTGCTCTCTCAGTAGTTAACCTCGCCACTCAAACCATTCTTAGCATTCTTCTGGTGCCTCACATATCGTCACTGTCTAGTCCTTACCGTGATCACCAGTGCCAGGCCTCTCATTGCTCTCTCAGTAGTTAACCTCGCCTCCTGGTAAACCACATCTCTGCTGCCTCAATACTGTCTCTCATCTTCCCACTGACCGTCCAAGTGTCTGACTTTTGACTCATTCTCACCACCGTAAGATATTCTTCGTTTGGATGTACACAAAAAACAACAGCAACAACGAGGGTGTGAGTTCAGCTTTGTGTTCTGTGTGCCACTGATATGAGAGTCCAGTTCAAACAATATGAGACGAAGGGGAAAAAAGACTATCCCAGTATTAAGAGAATACAGGGTTATCCCGCTTTCCGAGTTCTGCGCACCCAGTGACGTCACGGGGATGCGGGGTGGTTGTTGCTGGGTGGTTGGATGGGATCTGTGTTCGGGAAGGAATGGGGTGAGCATTTTTACCAGAAAAGAAAACGGGTGGATAGGAAGACTAACTACGACAGACTCACATTACTCGTATGTACACACAGACTCTCTCTCTCTCTCTCTCTCTCTCTCTCTCTCTCTCTCTCTCTCTCTCTCTCTCTCTCTCTCTCTCTCTCTCATATAATTTATGAATTAAACAAGCTTTATATATATATATATATATATATATATATATATATATATATATATATATATATATATATATATATATATATATATATATATATATATATATATATATATATATATATATATATATATATATATATATATATATATATATATATATATATATATATATATATATATATATATATATATATATATATATATATATATATATATATATATATATATATATATATATATATATATATATATATATATATATATATATATATATATATATATATATATATATATATATATATATATATATATATATATATATATATATATATATATATATATATATATATATATATATATATATATATATATATATATATATATATATATATATATATATATATATATATATATATATATATATATATATATATATATATATATATATATATATATATATATATACAGGGTGGGGCGCGGATACTTCCCGATTTGAGAATGAAATAAAAACCTGTTCACACTTCACAATTCTTTATTCTTTTATGCCTTTCACACAACATGGGAGACTTACTTCTACACTGTTTTAAAGACAATATCTCTTAAATGTCCACCTCCATTGTCAATACACTGATTCAGACGATTTCGGAAGCTTTGGTCTACTCTCTCCAGCATGTTGAGTGGTATATTGGCTATTTCAGTTCGGATGGCGTTCTGTAGGTCTTCCAGGGTCTGTGGACGGTCGTTATACACCAGGGATTTGAGATATCCCCACAGGAAATAATCACAGGGGGCTAAATCAGGTGAGCGCGCAGGCCAGTTTAAGTGTCAAGAGTAGGGATCATTGGCCCTTACTTTTTCCAAGAAAACGGTGGTGCCGTAACAGTGACTTCAGAACGCTATGTGACAATGCTCAGGAGTTTTTCTATGCCTGCTCTCATTAATATGGACCTGGATAATGGAAACGTGTGGTTCCAGCAAGATGGGGCCACAGCCCACATTGCACGCATTTCAATGGGATTCCTGAGAGAAGCTTTTCCCGACCGACTGATTTCCTGAGAGGAGACTTAAAATTTTAGATGATTCTTCCATACTCCAGTGTCCAGCCACTTCTACTTCACCACCTACAAGCATACCATGTTATTCTTCTCTCTCTCTCTCTCTCTCTCTCTCTCTCTCTCTCTCTCTCTCTCTCTCTCTCTCTCTCTAAATAACACATTTCCCTTGCCAAAAATCATGTGGTATTTTACCCCCAATGTTCCATCAAAGGAATTGCTGAGAGGGGAGGGGTTGAACCCCCACCCCCTAGATTCACCCCTGCTATCACTTCAAAAGTTGTTTTAATCAGTCTGATTTACATGATTTGGATAATAAGTTTTGGTTGGGTATATTACTTATAACCAAATACATACGATGTGACAGAAATATATATATATATATATATATATATATATATATATATATATATATATATATATATATATATATATATATATATATATATATATATATATATATATATATATATATATATATATATATATATATATATATATATATATATATATATATATATATATATATATATATATATATATATATATATATATATATATATATATATATATATATATATATATATATATATATATATATATATATATATATATATATATATATATATATATATATATATATATATATATATATATATATATATATATATATATATATATATATATATATATATATATATATATATATATATATATATATATATATATATATATATATATATATATATATATATATATATATATATATATATATATATATATATATATATATATATATATATATATATATATATATATATATATATATATATATATATATATATATATAAGAAAACAACCACTTGGAGTGGAACTCTTATACTATGACTAATAAACTTAATGAGTACATTTGAGATATAAGGTAAAATTGTTTGAAACGTACCTTTCAAGGCATGGCACACGAGAGAAGGAAATTTTCTGATGTCTTATTTGTGATGACGGTACCTGCTCTTGATTTAACAATTCTCCATGCTCGAAACCTAAAATTGGTTTCAGGCATTTTAGTCTACCATACTTACAAATGTGATAAATAAAATTACACGTGAAAGTATAGCTACATATACGTATTACATAGGCAGAAAGAATGCAGATTGGTTTGCTACAGCTCGGGTGCTGAAGTAGGTATTATTGTGCACAAAAAATTCAAACTAAATGACTGAGGTGATGCTGATATGCTCACGTAATGTTGTTAAGTGTCATTCATGACCACCAAACCCCACACAAAACCCTATTGCATTGAGACTTCTTGTGGAGTGGAACTCTTAATACTGTGACTATGAACATAATGAGTGGGCTACATATAAGATATAAAGTAAGAGTGTTTGAAACATACCTTCAAAGTATGACACACGAGAGAAGGAAATCTTTTGATATCTGCGTGTTAACAGTCGTGCTTGTGATGACGGTACCTGTTTCGTACGCGTGAGAAACGACGCGATCTATAGAAAACTAGCAAGAGTGACTATTGTATTACCTGTCACGTATCCACAGAATTCCTCTCCAGTAGTCTACCACAGGAGATACGTCTACCCCAAAGTTGAGAACCCTTCATTTAGTTATAGATATACATTCCATAATCAAGAGAGAGAGAGAGAGAGAGAGAGAGAGAGAGAGAGAGAGAGAGAGAGAGTGATTGTTAATAAAATATTATCATTAAGTTAACCATAAATTTCGTTTTCTCTACACACGCATCACTTAAGCCCCGCCCCCACACTCCAAATCGTTTGGGAAAAAATTTCGCTCCCGGGCGCAGACTAATCACGGGCACACGGGGCGGTGGGCAAGGGGCGGGAGGAGGGGGTACGAGAGGACAGGGTGTGTGGAGGCGGGTGTGGGTGGGCAGGGACATCAAGGGTGACGTCACGCAGAGTATTCGTGACAAGGTTAGCGGTGAGGAAAACCAGAACCAGAGAGAGAGAGAGAGAGAGTCAGTATTATTTGCTATTTATTTACTTTTTTCTCTTACTTATTTTTATTTTCACTTTTTTATGTCTATTACTCTTGTTGTTAGTTCTTACCTCTTCTCTCTCTCTCTCTCTCTCTCTCTCTCTCTCTCTCTCTCTCTCTCTCTCTCTCTCTCTCTCTCTCTCTCTCAATCCTACAGTACTCGTTAAAATATCCTCCTTGAGTCTTATTTGCTATCTACTTATTTTCTTCTATTATTTACATTATTTTGAGGCTTTCTTTTCTTCTTCTCTACCTTTTGGTCTCTTTTTTATTATGCGTCTTCTCTTTTACTGTTTTAGAATCTTGTGTTAGTTCTCACTTGCTATTTATCTATTGTTACTATTATTTATGTTATTTTCACTTGACATGCCCACTTCTTTGTCTTTGTCTTTTTGTTTCCTCTTACTTCTTCTTCTCGTACTTACGGATATTCTCTTTCGTTATTGGCGTCTTCTCTTCCTTCTTATTTGTTATTCATTCATTTTTGCTACCTATTATTTTTTTTCAGGCATCTACTTTGTTTTCAGTTTTGTTGCCCTAATCAATATTCTTTTTTTTTTTTTTTTTTTTTTACACTTCAGTACAGGACATGTTTCCATATTCATTCTGCTTACTATTTGGTGATTTTATACAGCTTCAGGAACTTCCGTGGGGATTAAAATAGTGAAGACTCTGGCCATTAATGTTGTGAGCTCCATAAATCTTTCCTAATGTCAATAAAATCGTCTAATCACACCCAAAACTCAAAATAAAAATGCGTCCCAGTACTAAAGGAGTTAATAATGTTTCTATCTTTATTGTTCTTTTTCTTACCCTTAGTCATAATTCTTCTATGCTATTTTCATTTTCACTTTTTTTATTCATATTTTTACTTTCGTTGTCTTTTTTCTCACCTTTAGCTATAATTCCTTTGTTTACGTTATTTTCATTTTGGTTTTTTTCTTACCCTTAGACATAATTCCTCTATGCTATTTTCACTTTTACTTTCTTATTCAGAGTTTTACTTCTCTTGTTACTCTTTCTTACCATAAGTCATAATTCCTTTGTTTATGTTATTTTTATGTATGTATGTGTGTATGTGTCCTTTTCTCATTGGCTCACTGGCTCGCCACTGTTCTTTATTGTTCACCTGTTATTGGTTCGATTTTCCAGTGATAGGTGTGTGTGTGTGTGTGTGTGTGTGTGTGTGTGTGTGTGTGTGTGTGTGTGTGTGTGTGTGTGTTGTGTGTGTGTGTGTGTGTGTGTGTGTGTTTTAATATGGATCATAACCCAATTGTTCAAAATTATAGTGCAATATTCATTTTGTGGTCTACATTTTCTATCTGTTTGAGTTTTAATATGGACCATAACCCAAACGAGCTCAGATCTCAATTATAGTGAGAATTTCTGCATTTTGTGGTCTGTCAAATATTTATCCTGTACCTACTGTGTGTGTGTGTGTGTGTGTGTGTGGTCCTCTGTGTGTGTGTGTGTGTGTGTGTGTGTGTGTGTGTGTGTGTGTGTGTGTGTGTGTAATAAGTGGGCCACGAGGACAGGTGAGGTGAAGACAGGTGTGGATAAGACAAGTAAGGTGTGGACAAGTATAGACAGATATAAACAGGACAGGTGTGTACAAGTGAGGTAAGGTGAAGACAGGTGTGGACAGGTGAGGACAGGTGTGGACGGGTATGGACAGGTGAGGGCAGGTATGGACAGGTGTGACCCCATATCGCATTACCTGTTGGGGAAAGGAAGCCGTGGAGGTTATATATTGATTGGTCATGGGCTTGTTCGGGTCTTCATTGTTTGGTGTTGTGGTAAAAATGATCGTAATAATGAGTAATGGTAGTAATTGATGGAAAAATATTTGGTGCATTTATTTTCCTTGTTTTCTGTTTTCTTTTTGTGTGTGTATAATCATCGTAATGTTTTTTTCTTTAGTAATTCTCTCTCTCTCTCTCTCTCTCTCTCTCTCTCTCTCTCTCTCTCTCTCTCTCTCTCTCTCTCTCTCTCTCTCTCTCTCTCTCTCTCTCTCTCTCTCTCTCTCTCTCTCTCTCTCTCTCTCTCTCTCTCTCTCTCTCTCTCTCTCTCTCTCTCTCTCTCTCTCTCTCTCTAACACGCACACACGCTCCCACCAGTGTTGTTTTGGTTGAAATCAAAATATTCAAATAATTGATTCAAATCAAAAAAGTCATGATTTATATGAATCAAATTTAATATCCTGTATTAGAAAATATGATCTACTTGTACAGGACAATATGAAGTGTGCTTTTCCTGTCCAGCGCCTGTACTGGTCCTGTAGCAAGTCCCTGCAAGAACCTGCCAACTATTGCCTTCTCTTACAAGACAAATATTCAAAAGCATAATAAAGGAAAGTAAACTTTTTATATTGATAATAACAGCAGATGCAAATATGGAATTCAATGGGTGTACTTATTCTTCTTAAAAGAAAAAGAAAATGATTAAATGTAGTTTCTCGTTAATATAAATGCAAATCTGTCAAGCTGCAAACAGATAGGTTGACAACATGGAGCCTGCTCACTGCTGCCTGCGTAGAATAACCTCTCCCATACAATATCAAGGATTCCTGGCCTGTGTGGCCTCTTCACAGTTCACATTCAAATTATATTACTTTGTTTAGAGTAGAACATGTTGCTCATTAAGTCAAAACCAACTAACACGCGGGTAATAACAGAACGTTAACACTCACCACCATACCAACATGTTCAATGACACAAGTTCCCTTTCTACCAAGGCCTGGCTTTTCCTCCTGTGTGAAAGTCGCCGGTCCATCCACAACCACGTGTGAAATGCAACGTTTCTTTCATGTCTTTGTCACATCTGTTTCACTTGCGAGTGTGTCAACAGCACTCTACAGAAAATACCAAATACAACTTTTATGCATCTACTAAAAAGAAATGATGCACTCGATATTATATTACTATTTCATCATTTCCGTTCATTCATTTAACAGTACAGCGGGTAAGATTGGTTATCTAGCAATGGTTGTAATGTGGACGAAACTTATTATGAAGTATTCTTAGTCACCGTTGCTCGTGTAGAGCTCTATAATATATATCATCAAAGTTTGACACTCGGGAGATACAGATATGCTCGGGAGACGATCGGGGCGTTGCTTTCCTCACTTTGGCTGCTGTTATAGCTGGACTGCCACAAGGACACGGTGAAGGCGCACTGAAGCACAGAGTGCGAGGAGTAACGGGGGAGGGGGCGCCTTTAGGAGGAGCATTTTTGTGAGGGAGGTGTCTTGGGGGAAGGAGATGAGACAGCCGTGGTGGGGAAGAGGGGAGGGGATGTAGATCCTCCATGGGTGGAGAGAACAGAGCGTGTAGGCAGGCAGGGGGAGGAGAGTGCTGTGTTTTAGCGTGATAACCGACAAGCACTAATAATAATCAGATCTTTGTTGACTTGTTGAATTCTAAACATTTTGAGATATTTATTATTTCTTTTCATCATTTTGTGAAGTTTTACTATTGAAAGCAATAAAATGGTATCATAAAGTAGAGTGTACAACTGACAAAGGTGGTGGTTGTGGTGGTGGTGGTAGTGATGGAAGCAGTGAGAGAGGATAAACTAAATATTTCACACCTCTGGGACTTGAGCGCTCCACCTCCTCACCTAAGGGAAAAATGCGTGAGGTCGTCACCTCATTGGACTACATTCACACTACCTATCACTATATATATATATATATATATATATATATATATATATATATATATATATATATATATATATATATATATATATATATATATATATATATATATATATATATATATATATATATATATATATATATATATATATATATATATATATATATATATATATATATATATATATATATATATATATATATATATATATATATATATCCTATAGTACATTAGTAAGGATATTGAGAGAGAAATCAGAGAGATCAGTAGAGAACCACAGAGATTATAGAGAGAGAGAGAGAGAGAGAGAGAGAGAGAGAGAGAGAGAGAGAGAGAGAGAGAGAGAGAGAGAGAGAGAGAGACTTGAGTTTCCGAGGCTGCAGGGCAGGGGAGTGGCAGCGGGGTAAGGTATGGAAGGAATCCTGTAACAGTAAGTGGAATTAGAAGTTGTAATGTAGTCTTGAAAGCAAGTAATTCAGTAATTAATATTAGTGATGGAGGAATAATGATAGGATGTTTACATTTAGTATTTTGATATTTAGTTAAGTAATAGTTATGGAAACCTTAAATGAATTGAAATTGATGTTTCAAATTACGGAGGTCAGAAAAGAATTAATACGTACATTCTTTATAAGAACTTTTGCTGATGTAAATCACAATAAATGTTTGATAAAGAGGCTTGAGTAACAAACAGAGGTACAAAGAAGATTAAAAGCCTTGAAAACGTGGTAGTGGTGCAGAGCGATGCCGTGAAATGCATGAAATACAAATGAGGAAGGATACAAGCAGAGATGGAGCTTGACTGTTTGACTTGACTTTTATCTATAACATTTTCAAGATTGTGTACGTGTTGTAGTGCTTGTAGTGCAGGATCGTAGGAGTTCACGATAGCTGTAACTTGAGTGTTTTGTTAATGAGACACGAAAGAAATGGACACAAAGGACACGGAGAGAGCCAGCAGCAGGCTTGCAATATCCTCTTCATCGCTCTTCCTGGGACCCTTTCAACACAGCAGTAACTGCCTACACTGCCTACTCCTCTATCAGAATGAGTAGATTTTCTACATCGAGTATATGCTAATGGTTTAAAACTGGTTCCAAAAATGAAGAAGGTAATGAATTGTTGAATGTACCATTATCAGGAACTACACAATTGCCTCATGCAACAATGCAGCAGTTACAAGCAGCGTTACTCTGAATAAAAGTTTGCCGCATATCAGCAATATCTTCAATTTTATCTTAGCATCTTTTGATGAGTCCCATCTAATAGTACGGATGAGGAGAGAAATTCAGTAATTAGTAGGTATTTACAACACTTAGCAGTACACAGAGAGACGAGGCTGCTCACGACCATGGTGATAATGATGCCGCTGACACCAAACAAACAATAAGAGATGCCGTACACTGATTTCTCTTCCACTCTGCCAAAACACAATACTTGCCACCATTATCTTCTTAAAGTCTTCACACACAACAGTACATAATAAATACTTACAATATGTTTCGGAATCAATCATAACAATAGTTACAGAATGAACAAATGTTAAATGCAGCTCTCGATACCGTAAGCCGTAAGGTGACAAAGTTGAACCGTCACGATCGATTCGGTATATCAATAGAGATCACCTTGACTCTGTGCTCAGCGTGTTGGTTGTATGCATACTCAATTCCAACATGTCTCCACTCAACACAACCTTCGTGATTCAATAGAGATCACCTTGACTCTGTGCTCAGCGTGTTGGTTGTATGCATACTCAATTCCAACATGTCTCCACTCAACACAACCTTCGTGATTCAATAGAGGTTTGAAAATGTGGTGTCCAGATATAGAGATGCTGGAGTTGGTGAGGGAAAAAGAGCACATCTGGGACCCTGAAAAGTGAATTATACGTCAAAAAAAGCTCACGCAAATCGACGTTCAATGAGATAACTGCCACTCTCCAGGAACTGTTTCCCTCTATGCAGAGTGTTGTTGGAGGTGAGGATTGAATACTTGTGATGATTTCATTTGATCGCAATCGTCATCGCCGGAGGAAGACATCTTGTTCAATAGCTGTTTGTTTACATTCAGTTCCCGCCAACCAGCCAATACTTCTCAGTCGTTATGTTCCAACTAAAAGGGCTCAGTCGATAGATTTAGCGACTTACAATTTTAGTCGCATATTGACCCGCCTTTATACTTCATTCAAGAGCGAGGTATCCTGACGTTTGTCCCTATCCTTTGGTTAATTATATTGCTTCTATAAGGAGACGGGCAACTGAGTGGGGCTTTTTTCTCTAGATTTTTGCTGCCCTTAACCAGTCCTCCTCTCTTATGTATATATATATATATATATATATATATATATATATATATATATATATATATATATATATATATATATATATATATATATATATATATATATATATATAGTGGAAGCTTCACATCTCATCTTGAGCTATTACAGCTTCTATGAAGTTCCATACACGGAGAATGCTTCACATGTAAAGGGCATTTCATTCTCACCGCTCTCTAGACATAAAGAATCAAAAGCATTTTGTCTTACAGTCTTATTACCTCTTCTCCTCTGACTGTCTTCGTCCTCCTTCTAAACGTCTCAGAGTTGCATCTTTTGTTACATTCTGCTGTTATTTTCACGAGCACGGGACCGCCTGATTGAGAATTGACCACGCTAACTATTGCGCCAAGGTGCGTGTGTGTGTGTGTGTGTGTGTGTGTGTGTGTGTGTGTGTGTGTGTGTGTGTGAGCACATGCATTGTATATATTTACGGTCGCCTGGTGGTCACCTAGCCTTCCCTATTACGGTAAGAGCTCAGAACTTATAGACCGATCTTCGGTCTATAAGCTCTGAGACCACACCACACTCCCGCACACCGGGAAGTGAGGCCATAATCCATCGAGTTACATCCCGTACCTATACTTGCTACTAGGTGAACAGAGGCTATACATTAAGAGGCTCGCCCATTTGCTCCACTGCGCCCGGAGCTTGTACCCGCGCCTTCTCATTTGTAAGCAGGGTGTGCTAACCGCTACACTACGTGTGTGTGTGTGTGTGTGTGTGTGTGTGTGTGTGTGTGTGTGTGTGTGTGTGTGTCACTGTTTGATCTGCTGCAGTCTGACGAGACAGCCAGACGTTACCCTACGGAACGAGCTCAGAGCTCATTATTTCCGATCTTCGGATAGGCCTGAGACCAGGCACACACCACACACCGGGACAACAAGGCTACAACTCCTCGATTTACATCCCGTACCTACTCACTGCTAGGTGAACAGGGCCTACACGTCAAAGGAGACACACCCAAATATCTCCACACGGCCGGGGAATCGAACCCCGGTCCTCTGGCTTGTGAAGCCAGCGCTCTAACCACTGAGCTACCGGGCGTGTGTGTGTGTGTGTGTGTGTGTGTGTGTGTGTGTGTGTGTGTAATTCACCTCGGTCGCCTCTTCGCCTCTTGGTCATCCAGCCAGTCTTCCCCATCACGCAGCGAGCTCAGAGCTCATACACCGATCTTCGGGTAGAACTGAGACCACATCACACACAACACACACCGGGAAAGCGAGGCCACAACCCCTCGAGTTACATCCCGTACCTTTTTACTGCTAGGTGAACACACCGGGAAAGCGAGGCCACAACCCCTCGAGTTACATCCCGTACCTATTTACTGCTAGGTGAACACACCCCACACATTAACACACAACACACTCCACACACCGGGAAAGCGAGGCCACACACCTCGAGTTACATCCCGCGCTAGGTGAACACACAACCACAACACACTCCACACACCGGGAGTTAGTTATCCCGTACCTATTTACTGCTAGGTGAACACACCCCACACTTTAAGAGGCTTGCTCATTTGCCTCGCCGCTTCCCGGGACTCGAACCCGGCCCTCTCGATTGTGAGTCGAACCTGCTAACCACTACACTACACGGTGTGTGTGTGTGTGTGTGTGTGTGTGTGTGTGTGTGTGTGTGTGTGTGTGTGTGTGTGTGTGTGCGTGTGAATTAATGTTTTTATATAATCTCCTTCTTTGATGTCTTTTTCTTATCACTTTTATTTTTCTTATTCTTTCCTTATTTATCATTTATTATTTTTGAGGAGTATTGAATGCCTTTTGTACCTGCTCCATTTTATGTCCGTTTTTTAATTATTGTTTTATTGTTTTATTCTTTTCTTATTTTATTTTGTGTTTCTCTCCATTTTTTACATCATTTCTTGTATTTTCTTCAATTTTCCAGTAGTTGGCGCGGGATTCAATGCTTTTCATATCATCATCCATTTTATATCTGTTTTTTTCTTACTCATTTTATTCTTTTATTGTTTCCTTACTTCATTTTGTCTTTATTTCCAGTTTTTTATCATTTTTTTTTTCGCGCGGAAATTAATGCTTTTCATGTCTGTATTTTTTTATCGTTTATTATCTCATACTATTTTTATTCTTTTTATCATTTTCTTATTTTATTTGATCTTTCTTTTAAATTTTAATCATACATGAATGAGTATGAATAAGTGAGCTTTGTGTACAATAAGACTATTTTATTGACATTAGCAAGGGTCTGATGAGGGCAGAAGATTAATGGCCACAGTCTTCACTATTTTAATCCCCCACATGAGTTTGTGAAGCTGTACAAAATCACCAAATAGTCACCACAAGGAATAGGGAAACGCGTCATGCTACTGAAGGGATTAATGTCCACAGTCTTCACTATTTTAATCCCCCACATGAGTTTGTGAAGCTGTACAAAATCACCAAATAGTCACCACAAGGAATAGGGAGACTCATGGCATTTTTTAGACATTTTGGCATAAATTTAGGGCATTAAAAGACAGTTTGGCACGTTTTTAGGGCATTTTAAGACAGTTTGATATATTATTAAGGCATTTTAAGACAGCTTGGCACTCTTTTAGCGCATTGAAAGACAGTTTGACACGTTTTTAGGACATTTTAAGGAAGTTTGGCATATATTTAGGGCATTGTAAGACAGTTAGGCACGTTTTTTAAGGCTTTTTTTTTTTTTTTATACCATGTGGGCTTTTCACGGGAATTTATGGGCTAAAGGGGATACTTTTTAGGGTACCTCCTATCTTAAAGCCCACCCGCTAGGAAACCGTTGCCCCGAGTGAGGAAGCCCAACCTACACTCAGACCGTGGACAGGATTCGAACCCGTGCGCTTGGAGACCTCTAGGATCCCAAAGCACGCATGGTTCCACTGTACCATTTCAAGACAGTTTGATATATTTTTTGGGCATTTTCAGACAGGATGGCTACGATAAGACCATTTTATTGACAATATGAAGGGCAGAAGAATAATGGCCACAGTCTTCACTATTTTAATCCCCCACATGAGTTTGTGAAGCTGTAGAAAATCACCAAATGGTCACCAGAATGAACAGGGAAACGCGTCATGCTACTGAAGGGGTTCATGGCCACAGTCTTTACTATTTTAATCCCCCACATGAGTTTGTGAAGCTGTAGAATATTAGTGGTGAATAATTGGGGAGCTTTTAAGATTAGACAGATTTATAGATGGAGTGATGGGTGGGTATGTCTGTACAGGGACTGCCACGTGTGGGCCTGATGGCTTCCTGCACTAACACTTATTTTCTGATGCTCTTATGTTGATAGGGTGTGGTGTGGATTTCAGGATGTGGTTTTGAAAGATGTAACTGATAACAAGACAAGAACAACCACTAATACTAATAGTGAAATAACTTTAGCGTCTCCTTCCGAGGGTTTGGTCAAATTAAGATTCTTTCAGCTCATTCACTGCGTTGTTAATTCCTTTATTGTTTAGATAACTACTTGAAGGAAAAACCCTCATAGTCATCACTACTGTCTGAACATTTGTATGGGTGAAGGTTGATTCCATAATACCAATCTCATTCTGTTTCTTTGTCTTTAAAATCGCTTAAGTCAAATCATGGAAGCTGCCAGAAGCCATCAGGCCTACACGTTTCAGTCAGGCAGTCAGTTCTTGTACGAAACACTTGAACTAATTCTCTCTTATTATCCTCATCCATCAATGTATCTATAAAATCCATTTAAAACACCACTTCTTCCGTGTAGCAGAGTGAGCTTGCCGCTTGGTGCGCCAGACATGATCTTTGAACGCTGCTCTTCAAGGCTCCGTAAAGACTCGCCGCCATCAACCTCACCACTGAGACTATTCCATTCATCTCACAATTCCCTCTTCTCTCTTTTTCTTTCACATCAAGGTTGACTTTGTTATTTATTGCTCCTATTTTGATTACTGACCGACTTTGTGTGTGTGTGTGTGTGTGTGTGTGTGTGTGTGTGTGTGTGTGTGTGTGTGTGTGTGTGTGTGTGTGTGTGTGTGTGTGTGTGTGTGTGTGTGTGTGTGTGTGTGTGTGTGTGTGTGTGTGTGTGTGTGTGTGTGCTTCATGTGTGTGTGTGTGTGTGTGTGTGTGTGTGTGTGTGTGTGTGTGTGTGTGTGTGTGTGTGTGTGTGTGTGTGTGTGTGTGCAAGTCCCTGCTTCATGTGTGTGTGTGTGTGTGTGTGTGTGTGTGTGTGTGTGTGTGTGTGTGTGTGTGTGTGTGTGTGTGTGTGTGTGTGTGTGTGTGTGTGTGTGTGTGTGTGTGTGTGTGGCTCCCTGCTTCATGTTTGTTATTCATTATTGGTCTGATTAAGAATAGCTGTGATGTGGAAGTATGGCTTGCACTTGTATGGCTGCACATCTTAGTTTTGATGGATGATACAGTCCTGTTGTCAACATCAAGACAAGGATGCAGAGAAAGTTAATGCTTCTAAATGATTATGGATTTTTCCTTTCTTGTGTTCCTTTCTTTTTTTTTTTTTTTTTTTTGAGTTTGCAATGAGCTGGTAAACTCATACAACTTAATGAAAAGATATAGTAATATATAGATAGTCGTGTAATAAGCGCATACACATCTCCGCAGTGGAAAAAAATATCATGAAAACAAAGAAACTAAGACGATGAAGGAAAAACAAAGATACACAAGAGAGAGAGAGAGAGAGAGAGAGAGAGAGAGAGAGAGAGAGAGAGAGAAGGAAAACAGTGCAGCTCTTGGCCAGCCAAAGCCATTTCGCTCCATATTCCTGGCGTTACGTGACCATAAACACACACACACACACACACACACACACACACACACACACACACACACACACACACACACACACACACACACACACACACACACACACACACACACACACACACACACACACACACACACACAAAGGTGGTAAATGGAACTTGTGGTCATGAAATATATCGCAATTTCGGGTTACCACAGTAAACACACACACAAAAAAAAAAAAAAATGACAAGCGAACGACTGAGTGGAGTATGGGAAGGACAATGAACTCCAACGTTTGACTGTTAATGAGAATGTGACTCTTGTTTTCCAAGGTGATCTTAATGAGCGAGAATAAAACTGAAGGCATGGAAAATTTAGGACTCTTCCATAACACCTTGCTTTCAGTGTTACCTGTCGAAAAGTTACTCTTAACTTTCACTACAATGTTTCATTAGGGGAGAGAAAAGTAAAGGCATTGAAAAACTTGCACTACCTCTTTACTGCCAATGTTCCCTTTCGAAATTTACCTCTTAACTTCAACCAAATTGTTTGATTAAGATTGGCATTAAAGCGACAAACAGAGAAAAAATCTTGAATCACCCCATAACCCCTTATTCTTGAGAGTGATGTCTTTAGAAATATGACGCAAACTTACAACACTACCCTTTATATATACCGAGAAGCGAAAACATCGAGACAGAGACCAACTGAAATGTCTAACGATTAATTGATTGACGTCATGGCACTGGAGCAGATGGTGTCATACAGCGCCCTGGAAAAGATTAAAAGACGAAATGAACGGAAAAAATAACAGAGGATGAAGAGTATGCCCCAAAAAACCTCTGTCATTATTTGCCACTGTATGCACATAAGCATATTATGTCTGCACTATAATTCCTTTACTGCCCAAAAAGCTTGTAGCTTCAAATGGGCTCCTTGTACTTATATATTCTCACTTATAAATAATTGTATTTATTCAAGGGATAATAAAATGTCTAAATGTTTAGATGTTTAAATGTATAATAAGTTCCTTAAGGAGTTTTCGTAGTCTTGACAGGCGGCCTTTAGTACGTCATTTTGTTTCTTTATTTCTTTCATCTCTTGTTTTAATCCCTGATTGATTGCACTGACCTTCTCACATTCTACCAATCTCAACTTCAGCTCTGTGTTTTCCGTTGTCAGTCGGTCCTGTTTGTCCATTACACTCGACATCACGTCCATCCTTCATATACCTTAATTCCCTTTCCACGTTGATTGACCTTCTCATATTACCTCATTCGTCCCTGAATCCAGAAAAATCCTTGTCCATAATATCATCTGTTAGTTTCCTTAGTGCAACAGGAGTTTCAATGTACCGTTGATTTTCACACGATGGCGTATGTTTTGACATCGTCATACGCCTGGCAGCACTACTCTGTTCCATCTCTCTCTCGTTCTTCTTTCCGTATATACGATCCAACAACGCTTATTTAATTTGGAGACAGTTTTTCCTTAATTTTTTTTCCCGGGGTTTGTGTTTGTGTGTTTGGTTGTAAAGTGTGTGTGTGTGTGTGTGTGTGTGTGTGTGTGTGTGTGTGTGTGTGTGTGTTCACTGTTTGATCTGCTGCAGTCGCTGACGAGACAGCCAGACGTTACCGTACGGAACGAGCTCAGAGCTCATTATTTCCGATCTTCGGATAGGCCTGAGACCAGGCACACACAACACACTGGGACAACAAGGTCACAACTCTTCGATTTATATCCCGTACCTACTCACTGCTAGGTGAACAGGGGCTACACGTGAAAGGAGACACACCCAAATATCTCCACCCAGCCGGGGAATCGAACCCCGGTCCTCTGGCTTGTGAAGCCAGCGCTCTAACCACTGAGCTACCAGGCGTGTGTGTGTGTGTGTGTGTGTGTGTGTGTGTGTGTGTGTGTGTGTATCCCCAACATTAAACACCCCATATAACCATACACACATTCCACACATTCCACATTTCTATGATCAATAAAATAGAAAAATTCATCTATTTATATTCTCTTACAATATCAAAACAAAACAGATTCCTTCTCTCTCTCTCTCTCTCTCTCTCTCTCTCTCTCTCTCTCTCTCTCTCTCTCTCTCTCTCTCTCTCTCTCTCTCTCTCTCTCTCTCTCTCTCTCTCTCTCTCTCTCTAACCTAACCTAATCTAACCTCTCCACACACACAGGGCTGCATGCGAGTCCTGCAGTACTCAGTGAAAAGGACGAGGAGCAGGATAGAGATGAGTAGCCTTGGCCTGCACCACTTCTCCATCAGCGCCCTCTTCAAGCAGCCCAAGACTTACGCTAACATAGTCCGCAGGGTGAAGAGAGACAGGCTGAGGGAGGAGAGAGAGGTAAAGGGGAGGCAAAGGAGGGTGGGTGATTGGAGAGGAAGAGGGAAGGAAAGTAAAGGAAGGGAGAGAGATGGAGATAGGGTGAAGGAAAGGAGGAGGTTGAGTGATTGGAGAGAGGAAGGAGAAAGAGAAAGATTAAAGGATTAAATAATCCTCAAATTAAGTCATCACAAGGGAGCCCCCCCTCCAATGAAGTAATTTGTCCTGCTGCTAGGCAACAAAGGCCATATAGCTGCTAGATGTCATTAGTGGGGTTCGAATCGATGCCCCGCAATCTACCACCATCGTGGCAGAATGCGACGCCTTAATCCACGTGACCACTAAGGACAAAGAAAGAGAGAGAGAGAGAGAGAGAGAGAGAGAGAGAGAGAGAGAGAGAGAGAGAGAGAGAGAGGAGAGAAGGAGAGAAAGAGAGAGAGAGAGAGAGAGAGAGGCTGGAGGAAAGAAGGAGGGTGATTGGGAAAGGAAAGAGAGAGAGAGAAGGTGAAGGAGAGAAAGAAGAAGAGGATGGAAGGAAAGGAGAAAGAGAGAGAGAGAGACGGTGAAGGAAAGGAGAAGAATGGGTGACTGGGAAAGGAAAGAGGAAGGAGAGGGTGGAGGAAAAGAGACAGAATGAGAAAAGGGTGAAGGAAAGGAGGACAGTTTGTGATGAGAGAGGAGAGAAAGAGAAGGTGAAGGAGAGAAACAAGAACAGAGGATGGAAGGAAAACAGAAAGAGAGAAGAAAGAGAGGGTGTAGGAAAAAGAAGAAAGGGTGACTGGGAAAGAAGAGGAAGAAGAGGAGAAAGGGTGAAGGAAAGGAGGAGGGTTTGTATTTTGGAAAGGAGAGGAAGGAAGGAAGGTAGGAAGATAGGAAGGAAAAAAGGAAGGAATGTGTGTGACTGTGGGAGGAAAAAAGGAAGGAGAGAAGGTGGAGGTAAGGAAGGAGGAAGGTGGGTGACTGAAGAAGGAAAGAGAAAGGAGAGAGAAGAGAGAGGATGGAGGAAAGGAGAAGAAGAAAAGGTGAAGGAAAGAAGAAGGAGAGAGAGAGGAGGAAAGTGCCCTATGGCACTGCGACCCTAGTGCCACAGTGCCGCGACCTGGCCTGGCACACGGTATCTTTTTACGATTTTATTCTTTCCGGCAATATTCTTACATTATAGGGCAGTGTGTGTGTGTGTGTGTGTGTGTGTGTGTGTGTGTGTGTGTGTGTGTGTGTGTGTGTGTGTGTGTGTGTGTGTGTGTGTGTGTGTGTGTGGTGGTTTCAGGTCTCTCTCTCTCTCTCTCTCTCTCTCTCTCTCTCTCTCTCTCTCTCTCTCTCTCTCTCTCTCTCTCTCTCTCTCTCTCTCTCTCTCTCTCTCTCTCTCTCTCTCTCTCTCTCTTTTTCTCTCTTTTATTTAAACAAAACTTAATACATAGGAACATGTACCCAAAGGCGCACTGTCGTGTGCTACCTATTCTAAGGGTACTACAATCTATTTCTCTACAATATTTACAAGACTTAAAAATAGATAATATACAAGATGGTCAGCATGTAAATGGAGCACTATTCGTTTCACTTCACTAGCACTATTCACGCACTGCACTACACTGAGTGTCACGTCACAAAGAGTGTCAGAGGAGTTGGCAGTGTCTGTCTCCACTTATGTGCCATCAGTTTGACACTGTGAGTGTTCATCTCCTGGACGTGAGGCACCGCGGCCGTGAACAAGTTCCACATCCTGGAGACGCGTCCTGCGAAGGTGCGTTGATGCTGACACCCGTGGGATCGC
The DNA here is from genome assembly GCF_017591435.1 of Portunus trituberculatus. NCBI lineage: Eukaryota > Metazoa > Arthropoda > Malacostraca > Decapoda > Portunidae > Portunus > Portunus trituberculatus. Next base: position 4,279 of record NW_025541519.1, on the reverse strand, counting down.
GGCACCTCTACGGCGTCACCACCATTGAGCACCGTTCTCGTGCTCCGTGCGGTGACTCTTAGAGGATGACGCAGCCCTGCCAGATGTGGCACTCTTTGCACCTGTGCCTTATGGAACACTACGATCGCCGCCACGTCTCTGCGGTGTTCCAGTGAATCAAGGGACGCTCAGGCTCTGGGTGAGGTGGTAGTGCAGCATCTACTAGCCGTATGGCGCGGCGTTGGATGCTGTCCAGTCTCCTTCTGTGTGTGGCGGCACAGGACATCCAGGAGAGAGCTGCGTATTCAAGGTGGGGCCGCACCTGTGCCTTGTACAGCAGCAGTCTCCCCTTCCTGTCGAGGAAACTGGCGATCCTTCTGAGAGCGGAGATCCTGTGAGAGGCTTTCTTGGCAATGGTTTTGACATGCCTGTCAAACCTCAGCCCTCGATCCACCTCCACTCCAAGTATCTTGACGTCATCTTGGGTGGGAGAGCAGCAGCGCCAAAGACAACTTTCCTGCCATTGCTGCCATGGCGGCTGGGGACCGAGAGACAACCATTGCTTGTGTCTTCTCCGGCGCGAATGTCACTTGCCAGCGAGCACCCCACTCCTTTATCACTCGTAGCTGCTGATTGATGGCCTCAGCAGCCCGCCCACTGTCCTGGCGTGGATAGGTATAGGAGAGGGTGCAGTCATCAGCATAGGCCATGACTCCTGGCAGTAGCTGGAGAAGATCATCCACGTAGATATTCCACAGGAGTGGGCCAAGAATTGAACCCTGTGGCACTGATGCCTCCACAGGCAGGGACTCAGATGTTTGTCCGTTGACAACCACCTTGAGGCTTCTGTCCTGCAGGTAATTTCCCAAGAGTCGTAGCAAGCCACCCTGGATGCCTTTAGCACGAAGCTTTTCTAGTAATCCGTTGTGCCATACTTTATCAAAAGCTCCTGCTATGTCCAAAGCAACCACTATAGTGTCCTTGCCGTCGTCGAGGGCGTCCTGCCAATGCCTGGTGAGAAGCATCATTAGGTCGGAGGTTGACCTTCCAGGTCTGAACCCAAACTGTTGGTCTGAGAGGAGGGCATTGTCCTTGAGATGGCTACACACCACCTCTGCCACGACCCTCTCAAACACTTTACCCACCACTGACAACAGGGATATGGGTCTGTAGTTTTTTGGGTCCGTCCTGGAGCTTTTTGTGTGCAGGAACTACTCGAGCCTCCTTCCACACTGAAGGCCAGACGTTTTCCCGTACACAAGTTGTGAAGACTTGGGTGAGAGGGGCAGCCAGTTCCTGGGAGCATCGCTTCAGCAGGTGCGGGCTGATGTCATCAGGGCCGGTGGCTTTCTGTGTGTCCAGCCCCCGCAATAATCGCTTCACCTGCTGATGCGTCACCTCCACCATGGTGACAGTCTTCTCACATTGCTGGACCAGCTGAGGCGGTGGCTGCTGTGGATTCCCGACCTTCATTTTTCCAGCAAACAAGGAAGCCAGCAACTGTGCCCTCTCTGCTGGTGGCGACAGTACCGTCCTGCTTGCTGAGGGAGGATGGATTCTTGGTGGCCAGTTCCTTGTTTGTCCTTAACAAGAGACCACCAAGTTTTGTTTCCTACGCCAGTGCCACACAGTTTCCGGCGCAGGCTTTCCTCCCACTTTTTTAAGGCCCACTTGCTGGTTACCACCATCCTCCTGCATGCAGCCCTGTGCAGGTCCTTGTTGCGCCGAGTTGGGTTCCTCTTGTAGCGGAGCCAGGCAGCATACTTTGCCTCGGCAGCAACACGGCAACGTCTCTCTCTCTCTCTCTCTTTTTTTTTTTTTATTTAAACTAGGTTACATGTGTTGTACATACCAGAGGTCTGAGACTATGGTATAGTTCAGGCCTATCTTGGCAACAAAAAGAAAATACACAATATTTACAGAAGTGAGACAAGTTGATAATTTGATAATAGTATATAATTACACACTTTCACTGCACTTATTGGTGTCACACTAGCACTTTAGCCACTCGTTCACGCCTCTTTTGTACGCCTGGAGGCATGTAGAGTGGTGTATGTTTGTGTCTTGCACCAGCCGGTTCCACATGCGGCTGTAACGAGGAGGAAGGAACGGAGGTGACTCTCGGTCCTCGCAAAGGCACAGTCACAGTGAGGTGGTGGTCTATTAGGCCGGCGGTTCGAGTGTCATGTGTGGGGATGGATGGGGTGGCAGGCGTAGTGGTGCCAGGTGTGGAGTCTGTTGCCTGAGGGCCTTGTACATGACGCACAGGCCCGCCACGTCTCGCCGCTGCTGTAGAGGTTGAAAGTTGGGCTGCTGATCCTGGTTCCTCATTTGCACCATCCTCTGCGCTCTTGCCTGGATCCTGTCAAGCCCGGCAAGATAGGAGGGTGGGCAGGAGGACCAGGTGAGGGAGCATACTCCATGACGGGCCTGACCTGGGCCCTGTAGAGGGACGCTATCCCCGGACCGTCGAGCAACTTCCCAACGCGTCGGACACAGCTCAGCCTCCACGCCGCATCCTGGCAACCCTCCTCACGTGGGTGGTGAAAGTTAGGCCTGCGTCTACTTCCACCCCAGGATGGAGATAGACTGCTGGAAAGGCAGCCTTTGCCTTCAAGAAAGAAGGCTGGGGATGGGCGTCTTCTCGCCGCCTGGAGATGTGCAGGACTTGAGTTTTCTCAGGGGCGAGGTTATTTGCCAGCGGCAGCTCAGGATGCAATAACTTGCAGGACAGCGTTGATTCTGTCCACCGTGTTCTGCCGGTGGTTCCTGTCGCTGATGAAGGTGAGGGTGCAGTCGTCTGCATAAGCTTTGGCCTCGGGGACTAGTTGCAGTATGTCATTGAAATATACACACCACAACAGAGGCCGAGGACACTGCCCTGAGGGACGCTGGCTTTGATATGGTGTTGGGAGGACGAGTGGCCATCAACAACAGTGTGCAGGGTTCTGCCATGAAGGTAGTCCTCCAGGAGGTGCAGCAGTCCTCCACACACTCCAAGGCTCCTCAGTTTGGCTGCCATTCCCTTGAACCACACTCTGTCAAAAGCACCGGCGATATCCAGGGCAACGACGAACACCTCTTTCCCACTGTCTCTCTCTCTCTCTCTCTCTCTCTCTCTCTCTCTCTCTCTCTCTCTCTCTCTCTTTTTTCTCTTTTTTTTTTTTTTATTTAAATCGCGGTTTATACAAAGGAACATGTACTCGTGTGCTCTCTCTCTCTCTCTACTCTCTCTCTCTCTCTCTCTCTCTCTCTCTCTCTCTCTCTCTCTTTGACACTGTGTGTGTTCATCTCTGGACGCGTCCTGCGAAGGTGCGTTGATGCTGACACCCGTGGGATCGCGGCACCTCTACGGCGTCACCACCATTGAGCACCGTTCTCGTGCTCCGTGCGGTGACTCTTAGAGGATGACGCAGCCCTGCCAGATGTGGCACTCTTTGCACCTGTGCCTTATGGAACACTACGATCGCCGCCACGTCTCTGCGGTGTTCCAGTGAATCAAGGGGACGCTCAGGCTCTGGGTGAGGTGGTATTGCAGCATCTACTAGCCGTATGGCGCGGCGTTGGATGCTGTCCAGTCTCCTTCTGTGTGTGGCGGCACAGGACATCCAGGAGAGCTGCGTACTCAAGGTGGGGCCGCACCTGTGCCTTGTGCAGCAGCAGTCTCCCCTTCCTGTCGAGGAAACTGGCGATCCTTCTGAGAGCGGAGATCCTGTGAGAGGCTTTCTTGGCAATGGTTTTGACATGCCTGTCAAACCTCAGCCTCGATCCACCTCCACTCCAAGTATCTTGACGTCATCTTGGAGTGGGAGAGCAGCAGCGCAAAAGACAACTTTCCTGCCATTGCTGCCATGGCGGCTGGGGACCGAGAGACAACCATTGCTTGTGTCTTCTCCGGCGCGAATGTCACTTGCCAGCGAGCACCCCACTCCTCTATCACTCGTAGCTGCTGATTGATGGCCTCAGCAGCCCGCCCACTGTCCTGGCGTGGATAGGTATAGGAGAGGGTGCAGTCATCAGCATAGGCCATGACTCCTGGCAGTAGCTGGAGAAGATCATCCACGTAGATATTCCACAGGAGTGGGCCAAGAATTGAACCCTGTGGCACTGATGCCTCCACAGGCAGGGACTCAGATGTTTGCCCATTGACAACCACCTTGAGGCTTCTGTCCTGCAGGTAATTTCCCAAGAGTCGTAGTAAGCCACCCTGGATGCCTTTAGCACGAAGCTTTTCTAGTAATCAGTTGTGCCATACTTTATCAAAAGCTCCTGCTATGTCCAAAGCAACCACTATAGTGTC
>NW_025541518.1:47500-50334 GCF_017591435.1 Portunus trituberculatus | reverse complement strand
CTGCTAGGTGAACACCACCTACACGTCAAAGGAGACACACCCAAATATCTCCACACGGCCGGGGAATCGAACCCCGGTCCTCTGGCTTGTGAAGCCAGCGCTCTAACCACTGAGCTACCGGGCGTGTGTGTGTGTGTGTGTGTGTGTGTGTGTGTGTGTGTGTGTGTAATTCACCTCGGTCGCCTCTTGGTCATCCAGCCAGTCTTCCCCATCAGCGAGGTCAGAGCTCGACCGATCTTCAGAACTGAAACCACATCACACACAACACACACCGAGGCCACAACCCCTCGAGTTACGGGACCTATTTACTGCTAGGTGAACACACCCCACACATTAACACACAACACACTCCACACACCGGGAAAGCGAGGCCACAACCCCTCGAGTTACATCCCGCACCTATTTACTGCTAGGTGAACACACCCCACACATTAACACACAACACACTCCACACACCGGGAAAGCGAGGCCACAACCCCTCAAGTTATATCCCGTACCTATTTACTACTAGGTGAACACACCCCACACTTTAAGAGGCTTGCTCATTTGCCTCGCCGCTTCCCGGGACTCGAACCCGGCCCTCTCGATTGTGAGTCGAACCTGCTAACCACTACACTACACGGTGTGTGTGTGTGTGTGTGTGTGTGTGTGTGTGTGTGTGTGTGTGTGTGTGTGTGTGTAGCGCAGGAATTAATGTTTTTTTATATAATCTCCTTCTTTGATGTCTTTTCTTATCACTTTTATTTTTCTTATTCTTTCCTTATTTATCATTTATTTTTTTGTGGGAGTATTGAATGCCTTTTGTACCCGCTCCATTTTATGTCCGTTTTTTATTATTGTTTTATTGTTTTATTCTTTTCTTATTTTATTTTGTGTTTCTCTCCATTTTTTACATCATTTCTTGTATTTTCTTCAATTTTCCAGTAGTTGGCGCGGGATTCAATGCTTTTCATATCATCATCCATTTTATATCTGTTTTTTCTTACTCATTTTATTCTTTTATTGTTTCCTTACTTCATTTTGTCTTTATTCCCAGTTTTTTATCATTATTTTTTTTCGCGCGGAAATTAATACTTTTCATGTCTGTATTTTTTTATCGTTTATTATCTCATACTATTTTTATTCTTTTATCATTTTCTTATTTTATTTGATCTTTCTTTTAAATTTTAATCATACATGAATGAGTATGAATAAGTGAGCTTTGTGTACAATAAGACTATTTTATTGACATTAGTAAGGGTCTGATGAGGGCAGAAGATTAATGGCCACAGTCTTCACTATTTTAATCCCCCACATGAGTTTGTGAAGCTGTACAAAATCACCAAATAGTCACCACAAGGAATAGGGAAACGCGTCATGCTACTGAAGGGATTAATGTCCACAGTCTTCACTTTCTAATCTCCCACATGAGATTGTGAAGCTGTACAAAATCACCAAATAGTCACCACAAGGAATAGGGAGACTCATGGCATTTTTTAGACATTTTGGCATAAATTTAGGGCATTAAAAGACAGTTTGGCACGTTTTTTAGGGCATTTTAAGACAGTTTGATATATTATTAAGGCATTTTAAGACAGCTTGGCACTCTTTTTAGCGCATTGAAAGACAGTTTGACACGTTTTTAGGACATTTTAAGGAAGTTTGGCATATATTTAGGGCATTGTAAGACAGTTAGGCACGTTTTTTAAGGCTTTTTTTTTTATACCATGTGGGCTTTTCACGGGAATTTATGGGCTAAAGGGGATACTTTTTAGGGTACCTCCTATCTTAAAGCCCACCCGCTAGGAAACCGTTCCCCCGAGTGAGGAAGCCCAACCTACACTCAGACCGTGGACAGGATTCGAACCCGTGCGCTTGGAGACCTCTAGGATCCCAAAGCACGCATGGTTCCACTGTACCATTTCAAGACAGTTTGATATATTTTTTGGGCATTTTCAGACAGGATGGCTACGATAAGACCATTTTATTGACAATATGAAGGGCAGAAGAATAATGGCCACAGTCTTCACTATTTTAATCCCCACATGAGTTTGTGAAGCTGTAGAAAATCACCAAATGGTCACCAGAATGAACAGGAAACGCGTCATGCTACTTGAAGGGTTCATGGCCACAGTCTTTACTATTTTAATCCCCCACATGAGTTTGTGAAGCTGTAGAATATTAGTGGTGAATAATTGGGGAGCTTTTAAGATTAGACAGATTTATAGATGGAGTGATGGGTGGGTATGTCTGTACAGGGACTGCCACGTGTGGGCCTGATGGCTTCCTGCACTAACACTTATTTTCTGATGCTCTTATGTTGATAGGGTGTGGTGTGGATTTCAGGATGTGGTTTTGAAAGATGTAACTGATAACAAGAAAAGAACAACCACTAATACTAATAGTGAAATAACTTTAGCGTCTCCTTCCGAGGGTTTGGTCAAATTAAGATTCTTTCAGCTCATTCACTGCGTTGTTAATTCCTTTATTGTTTAGATAACTACTTGAAGGAAAAAACCCTCATAGTCATCGCCACTGTCTGAACATTTGTATGGGTGAAGGTTGATTCCATAATACCAATCTCATTCTGTTTCTTTGTCTTTAAAATCGCTTAAGTCAAATCATAGAAGCTGCCAGAAGCCATCAGGCCTACACGTTTCAGTCAGGCAGTCAGTTCTTGTACGAAACACTTGAACTAATTCTCTCTTATTATCCTCATCCATCAATGTATCTATAAAATCCATTTAAAAACACCACTTCTTCCGTGTAGCAGAGTGAGCTTGCCGCTTGGTGCGCCAGACATGATCTTTGAACGCTGCTCTTCAAGGCTCCGTAAAGACTCGCCGCCATCAACC
>NW_025541518.1:0-45000 GCF_017591435.1 Portunus trituberculatus | reverse complement strand
ATGGCGTATGTTTTGACATCGTCATACGCCTGGCAGCACTACTCTGTTCCATCTCTCTCTCGTTCTTCTTTCCGTATATACGATCCAACAACGCTTATTTAATTTGGAGACAGTTTTTCCTTAATTTTTTTTCCCGGGGTTTGTGTTTGTGTGTTTGGTTGTAAAGTGTGTGTGTGTGTGTGTGTGTGTGTGTGTGTGTGTGTGTGTGTGTGTGTGTTTCACTGTTTGATCTGCTGCAGTCGCTGACGAGACAGCCAGACGTTACCGTACGGAACGAGCTCAGAGCTCATTATTTCCGATCTTCGGATAGGCCTGAGACCAGGCACACACAACACACTGGGACAACAAGGTCACAACTCTTCGATTTATATCCCGTACCTACTCACTGCTAGGTGAACAGGGGCTACACGTGAAAGGAGACACACCCAAATATCTCCACCCAGCCGGGGAATCGAACCCCGGTCCTCTGGCTTGTGAAGCCAGCGCTCTAACCACTGAGCTACCAGGCGTGTGTGTGTGTGTGTGTGTGTGTGTGTGTGTGTGTGTGTTATCCCCCCAACATTAAACACCCCATATAACCATACACACATTCCACACATTCCACATTTCTATGATCAATAAAATAGAAAAATTCATCTATTTATATTCTCTTACAATATCAAAACAAAACAGATTCCTTTCTCTCTCTCTCTCTCTCTCTCTCTCTCTCTCTCTCTCTCTCTCTCTCTCTCTCTCTCTCTCTCTCTCTCTCTCTCTCTCTCTCTCTCTCTCTCTCTCTCTCTCTAATCTAACCTAATCTAATCTAACCTCTCCACACACACAGGGCTGCATGCGAGTCCTGCAGTACTCAGTGAAGGAGGACGAGGAGCAGGATAGAGATGAGTAGCCTTGGCCTGCACCACTTCTCCATCAGCGCCCTCTTCAAGCAGCCCAAGACTTACGCTAACATAGTCCGCAGGGTGAAGAGAGACAGGCTGAGGGAGGAGAGAGAGGGTAAAGGGGGAGGCAAAGGAGGGTGGGTGATTGGAGAGGAAGAGGGAAGGAAAGTAAAGGAAGGGAGAGAGATGGAGATAGGGTGAAGGAAAGGAGGAGGTTGAGTGATTGGAGAGAGGAAGGAGAAAGAGAAAGATTAAAGGATTAAATAATCCTCAAATTAAGTCATCGCAAGGGAGCCCCCTTCCAATGAAGTAATTTGTCCTGCTGCTAGGCAACAAAGGCCATATAGCTGCTAGATGTCATTAGTGGGGTTCGAATCGATGCCCCGCAATCTACCACCATCGTGGCAGAATGCGACGCCTTAATCCACGTGACCACTAAGGACAAAGAGAGAGAGAGAGAGAGAGAGAGAGAGAGAGAGAGAGAGAAGGGGAGAAGGTGAAGGAGAGGAAGGAGAGAAAGAGAGAGAGAGAGAAGGAGAGAGGCTGGAGGAAAGAAGGAGGGTGATTGGGAAAGGAAAGAGAGAGAGAGAAGGTGAAGGAGAGAAAGAAGAAGAGAGGATGGAAGGAAAGGAGAAAGAGAGAGGAGAGACGGTGAAGGAAAGGAGAAGAATGGGTGACTGGGAAAGGAAAGAGGAAGGAGAGGGTGGAGGAAAAGAGACAGAATGAGAAAAGGGTGAAGGAAAGGAGGACAGTTTGTGATGAGAGAGGAGAGAAAAGAGAAGGTGAAGGAGAGAAACAAGAACAGAGGATGGAAGGAAAACAGAAAGAGAGAAGAAAGAGAGGGTGTAGGAAAAAGAAGAAAGGGTGACTGGGAAAGAAGAGGAAGAAGAGGAGAAAGGGTGAAGGAAAGGAGGAGGGTTTGTATTTTGGAAAGGAGGAAGGAAGGTAGGAAGGTAGGAAGGAAAAAGGAAGGAATGTGTGTGACTGTGGGAGGAAAAAGGAAGGAGAGAAGGTGGAGGTAAGGAAGGAGGAAGGTGGGTGACTGAAGAAGGAAAGAGAAAGAGAGAGAGAGAGAGGATGGAGGAAAGGAGAAGAAGAAAAGGTGAAGGAAAGAAGAAGGAGAGAGGAGAGGAGGAAAGTGCCCTATGGCACTGCGACCCTAGTGCCACAGTGCCGCGACCTGGCCTGGCACACGGTATCTTTTTACGATTTTATTCTTTCCGGCAATATTCTTACATTATAGGGCAGTGTGTATGTGTGTGTGTGTGTGTGTGTGTGTGTGTGTGTGTGTGTGTGTGTGTGTGTGTGTGTGTGTGTGTGTGTGTGTGTGTGTGTGTGTGTGTGTTGTGTTTAAGGTGGTTTCCAGGTCTCTCTCTCTCTCTCTCTCTCTCTCTCTCTCTCTCTCTCTCTCTCTCTCTCTCTCTCTCTCTCTCTCTCTCTCTCTCTCTCTCTCTCTCTCTCTCTCTCTCTCTCTCTTCTCTCAAAACTTAATCTCATAGGAACATGTACCCAAAGGCGCACTGTCTATTTAAACAAAACTTAATACATAGGAACATGTACCCAAAGGCGCACTGTCGTGTGCTACCTATTCTAAGGGTACTACAATCTATTTCTCTACAATATTTACAAGACTTAAAAATAGATAATATACAAGATGGTCAGCATGTAAATGGAGCACTATTCGTTTCACTTCACTAGCACTATTCACGCACTGCACTACACTGAGTGTCACGTCACAAAGAGTGTCAGAGGAGTTGGCAGTGTCTGTCTCCACTTATGTGCCATCAGTTTGACACTGTGTGTGTTCATCTCCTGGACGTGAGGCACCGCGGCCGTGAACAAGTTCCACATCCTGGAGACGCGTCCTGCGAAGGTGCGTTGATGCTGACACCCGTGGGATCGCGGCACCTCTACGGCGTCACCACCATTGAGCACCGTTCTCGTGCTCCGTGCGGTGACTCTTAGAGGATGACGCAGCCCTGCCAGATGTGGCACTCTTTGCACCTGTGCCTTATGGAACACTACGATCGCCGCCACGTCTCTGCGGTGTTCCAGTGAATCAAGAGGACGCTCAGGCTCTGGGTGAGGTGGTAGTGCAGCATCTACTAGCCGTATGGCGCGGCGTTGGATGCTGTCCAGTCTCCTTCTGTGTGTGGTGGCACAGGACATCCAGGAGAGAGCTGCGTATTCAAGGTGGGGCCGCACCTGTGCCTTGTACAGCAGCAGTCTCCCTTCCTGTCGAGGAAACTGGCGATCCTTCTGAGAGCGGAGATCCTGTGAGAGGCTTTCTTGGCAATGGTTTTGACATGCCTGTCAAACCTCAGCCCTCGATCCACCTCCACTCCAAGTATCTTGACGTCATCTTGGAGTGGGAGAGCAGCGCGCCAAAGACAACTTTCCTGCCATTGCTGCCATGGCGGCTGGGGACCGAGAGACAACCATTGCTTGTGTCTTCTCCGGCGCGAATGTCACTTGCCAGCGAGCACCCCACTCCTCTATCACTCGTAGCTGCTGATTGATGGCCTCAGCAGCCCGCCCACTGTCCTGGCGTGGATAGGTATAGGAGAGGGTGCAGTCATCAGCATAGGCCATGACTCCTGGCAGTAGCTGGAGAAGATCATCCACGTAGATATTCCACAGGAGTGGGCCAAGAATTGAACCCTGTGGCACTGATGCCTCCACAGGCAGGGACTCAGATGTTTGCCCGTTGACAACCACCTTGAGGCTTCTGTCCTGCAGGTAATTTCCCAAGAGTCGTAGCAAGCCACCCTGGATGCCTTTAGCACGAAGCTTTTCTAGTAATCCGTTGTGCCATACTTTATCAAAAGCTCCAGCTATGTCCAAAGCAACCACTATAGTGTCCTTGCCGTCGTCGAGGGCGTCCTGCCAATGCCTGGTGAGAAGCATCATTAGGTCGGAGGTTGACCTTCCAGGTCTGAACCCAAACTGTTGGTCTGAGAGGAGGGCATTGTCCTTGAGATGGCCACACACCACCTCTGCCACGACCCTCTCAAACACTTTACCCACCACTGACAACAGGGATATGGGTCTGTAGTTTTTGGGTCCGTCCTGGAGCTTTTTGTGTGCAGGAACTACTCGAGCCTCCTTCCACACTGAAGGCCAGACGTTTTCCCGTACACAAGTTGTGAACTTGGGTGAGAGGGGCAGCCAGTTCCTGGGAGCATCGCTTCAGCAGGTGTGGGCCTCCTGCATGCAGCCCTATGCAGGTCCTTGTTGCGCCGAGTCGGGTTCCTCTTGTAGCGGAGCCAGGCAGCATACTTTGCCTCAGCAGCAACACGGCAACGGTAGCCAAACCATGGCTGATCCGTCGGTCTGGTGGTGTATTCCCTGTGTGGGACGTGACGTCTCTGGAGGGCGAGAAGGTGAGAGGTGAGTGCAAGTGCTTCACTCTCTGCTCCTCCCTGTAGCAGAGTGGCCCATGGGGTGTGGGTCAGGTCGCGGCGCAGGAAGCCCAGTCTGCTTTGTTCCACAGCCAGATGGTGCGGGTGGTGGCCTCGTCCTGAGCCACGCCCACTTCCAGCTGTGTCAGTACAGCGTGATGATCAGAGCTGCCCACGAGCCCCAGCTGATGACACTGAAGCTTGTCCTCCTGGTAGTCTGAGATGACAGGGTCTAATGTCCCTCCTCGTTCATGTGTGGGGAAGGTGACATGATTTGTCAGACCCTGCACCTCCAGGAGATTCTCGTAGGCGTCTCTTTCCAGGTGGTGATTGAGATCCCCCACAATCAGCACGTGGCTGCAGCTGTGTGCCATCATCAGGTTGTCTAAAGTCTCAGTCAGGTACAGGAGTGAGTCAGGCCCTTGTCGCGGGGGGCGATACAGGGCACACAGTAGGAGGGCTGAGCGGTCTGCCAGCGTTACTCGGAAGTACATCATCTCCATCAGTGGAGGCGTGTCTATGTCGAGTAGCTGGGCCTGCATTCCTTCCTTGAAGCAGACAGCCACTCCACCTCCAGTTCGCTCCTGTCGGTCCCTCCTCACCCAGTGGGTGAAGCCCTGCATCCTGCCATACGTGGGCTCCACCTCACTGTTCAGCCATGTCTCTGTCACCACAACAACGTCTGCATTGTGTCGTTGCACACAGTTGTGGTATAAGTCTGCAAGGTTAGTCCGGAGACCACGGACGTTGCTAGAGACGACCTTTAGTTGGCGGCGGGGCAAGCTGGCTGTACCATGGTGAGGATGGTAGTGAGCGAGGCCTGCTAGTCGAGGTGGTGGTTAGGGTCCGCGGCCGACTGCTGGTACTGGTGAAGAGGAGTGGTCCACTGCCGCCCCTGGCTCTGATTCCAGATACCAGGCTGAGGAAGGAGTGGGCGAGGTTGTGGTAAGGACTGAAATGAAGTGAGGTCTCTCTCTCTCTCTCTCTCTCTCTCTCTCTCTCTCTCTCTCTCTCTCTCTCTCTCTCTCTCTCTTGTATTTTTTGTCTTTATTTTGTCAGAAGTAATTTTTTCTTATTTTCATTTCTTCACTTATTTATTCTATTTTTTTTTTTTTTTTCTCTCTTATTAATTTTTTGTCTTTATTTTATCAGAAGTAATAATTTTTTTCTTCTTTTTTATTTCTTTATTATTTTTTTTCTATTTTTTTTTTTCTCTCTCGTATTAATTGTTTTTGTCTTTATTCTGTCAAAAGTATATAATATTTTTTTTCTTCCTTTTCATTTCTTTATCTAATTTTTTCCATTGTTGCCATCTCTCATAAAGGAAATACCGTCACGTGTAGAGTAAATGGTTAATAAGTCTGGAAATATAAACGCAGTGAAGAAAATAACATAATTTAATGAATAATACAGAATATAAAAGTGAACCACTCAAAATTTAATTAAAAACGTCACAAAAATAACACTAAATAAAAATAATGTTGAGAGCCACAGCGAGAGAGAGAGAGAGAGAGAGAGAGAGAGAGAGAGAGAGAGAGAGAGAGAGAGAGAGAGAGAGAGAGAGAGAGAGAGAGAGAGAGAGAGAGAGAGAGAGAGAGTGAGAGGTAAATTTTTTCAACTGGGGTCGAGCAGGTGGGCTTCAAAAAAAGTTAGCTTCGTAAAGTTAAAAAGCCCCAAAGGAAGAAATATTTTGACGACAATGACTGGGAGGAAATAAAAAAAAACTGAACCGAGTGAGAAAATATTAGTCCTCGCCATGATCTCTCTCTCTCTCTCTCTCTCTCTCTCTCTCTCTCTCTCTCTCTCTCTCTCTCTCTCTCTGTATATGTGTGTGTGTCCGAGTGTATATGTGTGTGTGTGTGTGTGTGTGTGTAATTCACCACCACGGTCGTCTGCTGGTCACCCAGCCAGTCATCCCCATTACGGAGCGAGCTCAGACCTCATAGACCGATCTTCGGGCAGGACTGAGATCACAACACACTCCACACGCCGGGAAAGCGATGATACAACCCCTCGAGTTACATCCCGTACTCATTTACTGCTAGGTGAACAGAGGCTAAACATTAAGAGGATTGCCTATTTGACTCGCCGCTTTCCGGGACTCGAACCCGAGCCCTCTCGATTGTGAGTCGAGAGTGCTAACCAATAGACTACGCGGTGTGTGTGTGTGTGTGTGTGTGTGTGTGTGTGTGTGTGTGTGTGTTTCACTGTTTGATCTGCTGCAGTGTCTGACGAGACAGCCAGACGTTACCCTACGGAACGAGCTCAGAGCTCATTATTTCCGATCTTCGGATAGGCCTGAGACCAGGCACACACCACACACCGGGACAACAAGGTCACAACTCCCCAATTTACATCCCGTACCTACTCACTGCTAGGTAAACAGGGGCTACACATGAAAGGAGACACACCCAAATATCTCCACCCGGCCTGGGAATCGAACCCAGGTCATCTGGCTTGTGAAAGCAGCGCTCTAACCACTGAGGTACCAGGCGTGTGTGTGTGTGTGTGTGTGTGTGTGTGTGTGTGTGTGTGTGTGTACAATAACAAAGGTAATAAAAGAAAACAATGCAGGAATTCAAGATAGCGGGCTAACCTGAGAAGCAAAAGTGACACTAATTATTATAAGGAATTTAGTTCAAGAAAGAAAAATAGAGACAAGGAAAATCAACTTTCTTCATAAAATCCACGAGAAAAGGAATTAAACTGAAGGTGATACAAGAAAAGGAATCTTCCCAAGCACTCTTATTAAATTACCTGGTCATGCATTCGCACCTGTCATTCATTCAAAACTATCACTCTTATTCACTCTTATTAACTTCCACCACAGACACCTATATTGACATCAGCATTTCAACAGATTGATCTTACTTAATTAAAATCCTAACAAAACAACACACACACACACACAGACACACACGCCTGGTAGCTTAGTGGTTAGAGCGCTGGCTTCACAAGCCAGAAGACCAGGGTTCGATTCCCCGGCCGGGTAGAGATGTTTGGGTGTGTCTCCTTTCACGTGTGGCCCCTGTTCACCTAGCAGTGAGTAGGTACGGGATGTAAATCGAGGAGTTGTGACCTTGTTGTCCCGGTGTGTGGTGTATGCCTGGTCTCAGGCCTATCCGAAGATCGGAAATAATGAGCTCTGAGCTCGTTCCGTAGGATAACGTCTGGCTGTCTCGTAAGAGACTGCAGTAGATAAAACAGTGAAACACACACACACGCACAATGACAACCACACATATTTTTCTGGGAACGTTTATCCTGAATCTATATGAAAAATGTTTTAACATGTAAGAACACAAATTTTCTTCCTTTATCCAAAATCTTTACATGATGAAAAGTTCTTAATGCAATAAACAGGTGGCAGTGTAGAGGTTTAACGAGTTTCCTTAACCTTGGTCAGTATTAAAAGGAAAATATATCGCGGTCTTGAGGAATTAAGTCAACTCTGTAGCTCTGAATGTGGCTAATGCCTGAAGTGTCAGTAGGGCTTTCCTTTACTGGTATCTGGGACAATTCTTTAGTCACCTACGCCACCACAGAGTAAAACAAATGAAAAAGCTTTATAATATTTCCAATTATAAGACAAGAAATACAATTGAAAGAAAAATAAAGTGAAGACATGAATACAACACACTACAATGAATGGACGCAGAAAAGAGAGAGAAAAAAAAGAAACAAGAGGAAAAGAGGATGGAGTGAGGGTTGGTGGATGGCGGATTGGGATGTTTGGTGGCGGATGGACGGATTTGTTTGATAGCGGCGGATGGACGGATTTGTTTGGTGGCGGATGGACGGATTTGTTTGGTGGCGGATGGACGGATTTGTTTGGTGGCGGATGGACGGATTTGTTTGGTGGCGGCGGATGGACGGATTTGTTTGGTGGCGGCGGATGGACGGATTTGTTTGGTGGCGGCGGATGGACGGATTTGTTTGGTGGCGGCGGATGGACGGATTTGTTTGGTGGCGGCGGATGGACGGATTTGTTTGGTGGCGGCGGATGGACGGATTTGTTTGGTGGCGGATGGACGGATTTGTTTGGTGGCGGATGGACGGATTTGTTTGGTGGCGGATGGACGGCGGCGGATGGACGGATTTGTTTGGTGGCGGATGGACGGATTTGTTTGGTGGCGGATGGACGGATTTGTTTGGTGGCGGATGGACGGATTTGTTTGGTGGCGGATGGACGGATTTGTTTGGCGGATGGACGGATTTGTTTGGTGGCGGATGGACGGATTTGTTTGGTGGCGGATGGACGGATTTGTTTTGCGGATGGACGGATTTGTTTGGTGGCGGATGGACGGATTTGTTTGGTGGCGGCGGATGGACGGATTTGTTTGGTGGCGGATGGACGGATTTGTTTGGTGGCGGATGGACGGATTTGTTTGGTGGCGGATGGACGGATTTGTTTGGTGGCGGATGGACGGATTTGTTTGGTGGCGGATGGACGGATTTGTTTGGTGGCGGATGGACGGATTTGTTTGGTGGCGGATGGACGGATTTGTTTGGTGGCGGATGGACGGATTTGTTTGGTGGCGGCGGATGGACGGATTTGTTTGGTGATGGACGGATTTGTTTGGTGGCGGATGGACGGATTTGTTTGGTGGCGGATGGACGGATTTGTTTGGTGGCGGATGGACGGATTTGTTTGGTGGCGGATGGACGGATTTGTTTGGTGGCGGATGGACGGATTTGTTTGGTGGCGGATGGACGGATTTGTTTGGTGGCGGATGGACGGATTTGTTTGGTGGCGGATGGACGGATTTGTTTGGTGGCGGATGGACGGATTTGTTTGGTGGCGGCGGATGGACGGATTTGTTTTGGCGGCGGATGGACGGATTTGTTTGGCGGCGGATGGACGGATTTGTTTGGTGGCGGATGGACGGATTTGTTTGGTGGCGGATGGACGGATTTGTTTGGTGGCGGATGGACGGATTTGTTTGGTGGCGGCGGATGGACGGATTTGTTTGGTGGCGGCGGATGGACGGATTTGTTTGGTGGCGGATGGACGGATTTGTTTGGTGGCGGATGGACGGATTTGTTTGGTGGCGGATGGACGGATTTGTTTGGTGGCGGATGGACGGATTTGTTTGGTGGCGGCGGATGGATGGCTATGTTTTGTGTCGGCGGATATTGTATGCTGGGGTATGTTGTTCAGGTGGCGGAAGGTGGAATGTGGAAGTGGCAGGTACTATGAGGTGGACGGTTGGTGCTGCAATTTGAGGTGGCGAGTGTTGGTGGGTGGTGGTGGTGGCGGTGATCACGTTGTCTTGGCACCTAGGAGAGCCAGGAGGTGCGCTCTCTGGCTCACCAAGGCGCCAGACAATCTTGACCGTCACCACCAAGCCAATCACCACCATCGCCACCTTGGTTCGCGTCCACCTCTCTCTGCGGGGCTTAGGCTGGCCGAGCTGGTGCGCCTGCTGGCGCAGCAACTCGGCCAGCTCAGGGGACACATCCAACTTTGCCTCACGGCAAAGGTTGGACATGTCCCCGTTGCCCCGCATCAATGAATAGCAGAGACGGCGGAACCCCTGATCAGCGGCTGTGGCCTGCTGATGCAGGAGGTCCGCCGCCTCCTGCCTTTCAAGGCGAAGACCCTGCAGGAGAGAGTCAGCCTGTTGCTGCACGGCGCTGGCTTCTTGCTGCTGGAGGACGAGATCTTTTTGCAGCCGCTGCACCTGCTGGTGCAGCGGCGTGAACTCAGCATCTTTTTTTTCCCTCTCGTCCTCCAGCAGCGCCCACTGCCGTGCAGACAACAGGCGCTCCTCCTGCAGGTCTTCCCAGAGGCGCTGGCCACTCTTTACCTGGAGTACCAGCGCCTCCATGTTGTCTCCTGCCGGGGAGCTTGGCCCCGGCAGCGGAGGCAACCACCATCATGATCATCATGTACAAAAGAACACGTTCATTTTCACTTTGCTTCTTAATCTTTATTTATTTGTGAGTTTGTTTGTGTTTTGACCATGTGGCCTGAAATGTGAATTTAAGATGTTGGAAATTATACTTGCCAAGATGCGATAAATAGTAAACAATATTTGCTAATCAAATATTACCATTGATCATCAACTGTGTCTCCAGCGATGGGTGGGTGGAAAGGTGGGATGTGAGGAAGGGATGGACGAAGGAGAGGAAAAAGATAAACCAAACACCGACCTCCTTGCTGCCCTGCTTCTTCAAGGCAATTCAGATTGCCAGTATGTTTTTTTCCTTTTTTGTCTTATATCACATTCAATGCGAAATCTGGAAGCACACTAACACTGAGGAATATCTCATGTCCCAGAACACTTCCAAACACACTCTCGTTTCCTTCACACACTAACCACGAACACATGAATGCGCGACAACACGCAACACACACACACACACACACACACACACACACACACACACACACACACACACACACACACACACACACACACACACACACACACACACACACACACACACACACACACACACACACACACACACACACACACACACACACACACACACACACACACACACACACACACACACACACACACACACACACACACACACACACACACACACACACACACACACACACACACACACACACACACACACACACACACACACACACACACACACACACACACACACACACACACACACACACACACACACACACACACACACACACACACACACACACACACACACACACACACACACACACACACACACACACACACACACACACACACACACACACACACACACACACACACACACACACACACACACACACACACACACACACACACACACACACACACACACACACACACACACACACACACACACACACACACACACACACACACACACACACACACACACACACACACACACACACACACACACACACACACACACACACACACACACACACACACACACACACACACACACACACACACACGTCTGGCTAGATATCAGAGACTGCAGCACAGATCATACAGTGCCCTGTAAAACACACACACACACACACACACACACACACACACACACACACACACACACACACACACACACACACACACACACACACACACACACACACACACACAGATAGATAGATAGATAGATGGATATTTATTGACCACAAATGCACATATAACAAACAATATACCTTGAAACATAAAAATATAATTTGCTGTCCATAACACTTAAAATCAGTTTAAAACCTTATGGTGTGTAGTTAAACCTTTACCATTGGATTTATTTATTTACAAATAAAATATATATTTACCTCTTCCGTCACTCCTTAGAAGTAATACAAAGTCTGTTACTCCCAAGTAGGCACATAAAATCAACTATTGTAATTGTATAAAAGGTAGCACCGTTCTTATTAATCTATAAAACTTTATGATTATATACCCAATTATTTGGTATACTGTTAATTGACTAAGAATATGTTAACAGGATTTCATAAGAAATCTTTGGCACTTCGTTAACATTCATTAGCATCAGTTGTTGCCACGAGTCAAAGCGATACAAGTCACGTATTGGTTGGGTATGAGGACATGATTCTACCACGTGCAGCTCCGTTTGTACAGCACCGCACGTGCATACTCTCTCTTCTACAGGGATGCGACCTCTACCTCTCCTGTTCCACCTTCCCGTCTCTGTTGCCAGACTGTGCCCACATACACGAAGTTTGGTGAATAAGACTCTATGTATTACATTGACACATCTAACACGGTATACATCATGGATCTCTAGGCTTGGGTTCAGAGACATATATTATCCTACGTGAGGTGGTGGATTCTAATATAGATTGCTTCACTTCTTCCATTCCCGCACTGAGATCATTTTTAACATTAAAAATGAGATCATTTACAAACCGACTAGTGGGTGTATTTGTTGCCAAAACAAGCTTCACCGTGTATACCCAAGGGTCGTCTACCATATCCCTTCTTTCCATCCAGGCTTTTCTAAAATAGTTACGTTGCCTGTGGGTCACGAGTGCTCTCAAGGGGGGCATACCCAGTTCGACATAACATACCTCGTTGCATGTAGATATGCGCACACCTAAAAGCTGTTTTATACCCCAGTTGTATAGCCTCACAATCGGTTTCAAATTTGCGTTCATCCACGATTCGCATCCGTATAATATTGTGGACATCAAGGCTGCTTCGAATAATCTCTTTTTAACATAAAATGACATGCCATATAACTAACATTGTTGTACTGCACCACCATGGCATCCTTTTCCTCCTTGAATATCGAGGAAAGAGTGAAGGAAAATGTGGAAGAAGGGTTCAAAGACATACCTATAGATGTAAAAGGAAAGGAAACTAGAGAAACAAGTAGTACATTGACAAGAAAAATTGCAGCAGTGCTTGTACCAGAGCTCGCCAAATTCACTGCAGGGTCCGCTTCGGCGGCCGTGACGAATGCTTTCAAGGAAGCTACCACTGAATTAACAAAAAAATAAGCTATCTCGCAAAACCACGCTTTGCTAAACATACTCGTATATGAGACAGATGAGTTGGAATAATAGCAACGTAAGGATAACTTGTGTAGTTATGGTTTGGATGAGGATAGTGACGAGAGTGAAGAGGTGGTGGAAGCCAAGGTCATTGAGAGAGACAATCAAAGCTGGTGAAGATTTAAATCTCCAAGGATGGAGATCTCCACGAAAGGGTAGAAGGATAGAATATGCTCCACTTCGGAAGTTAAATAGTCAAAGAATTTACTCTCGTCAAAGGAGTTAGGGGAGAGATAGACAGCACATATAGATTTAGCTAGAGAGTGACTATTGAACAGCAACTAGATGGTGGAAAACTTGGAAGATTTAAGGGCGTTGCGCACAAAGACGCAACATCCAGCTTTGGAACGAAAATGAGGACAGAGAAAGTAGGAAGAAACACAGAATAGGCTACTGTCAGAAGCCTCAGATAGCTGTGTTTCGGTGCGAAGAAAATGAGGTTTAGTAGAGGAGAGGTGGTGTTCTACATATCAAAAAATTAGATCTAAAATAGCAGATGTTGCAGTAGTTAAAGAAGAAAAAGTTAGAGAAGGTGAGATGGGTCCTAATATGGGTTCCACTATGATTAAAATTGCCTACGCCACTAACTGGCAGAAGCTGAACAGCGTTTCCCAGATATACTCTTTAAGTGTGCCTACAGGCGCTATAGGCCACAAAAAAAAAAAGTCCGACCTGGGGACATTTCTGTTCCTCTCCCCAGAAGGGGACTACGAGGCTGGATTAGGAGTCACAATTTTTTTTTTTTTTTTTAGTGAAAGAAGTGTGTAATGAATGCATGTAGTTTTGTAACGAAGAGGAGAGAGTGAGAGGGAAGCTGTGACTGGCCCCTTCAGTTGTGAGATGCAAAGGTATACGATGAGCGAGATCAAAACTAGCTTTAATAGTAGGTTCAGAACACCCCCTGAACTCATTCACGTCAGAAGTGATCTAGAACATATTAGTGCTATAAGGCCCAGCTGAGTCTAAATTATCGTGTTGGTAGGTGTCTACTGCCTCCTCCGGCCACCTGCTTCCTATCAATTGAAGAATCTTCAATATCATTCACATGTAGAGCAAACAAGAGTGGGAAAAGATTTTCACCCTGTCTTACTCCTTTAGTGCATTTCTTTTGGTCCAAGCCTAGAGCTCCTGTAGGTAACTTGAAGAGTTTTGGAAGAGCTGTTAAGCTTTCACCCATTAGCGGCGCAGGGAATTTTATTTATGAAATTGTTCGATGTTTTTTTTTTTAACTTTACATATGATTTTATAATTCATATGTATAATTCTAATAGCATTAAAGGAAAAGAGAAGAGATTGTTGTGTTTATGTACTGTGTTGCCATTGAGTTGCTTGGTTTCCTTATTGTTTGTTGTGGAAGGGAATCTGTGTCTCTCTTAGTGGATTGATAGGTTGGATAGGGAGGGATGATAAGACGAAATATATTAATAATGTCTACGTGAATTGTTTTGACCACTTTTCTCTCCTGTACGTGTTGCTTTTGTGCTATTTTGTTTCATTATTGTTGTTAGGAATTTTTGCAGTTACCAGTAGAAGGACCGATGATTAATCTCTCTCTCTCTCTCTCTCTCTCTCTCTCTCTCTCTCTCTCTCTCTCTCTCTCTCTCTCTCTCTCTCTCTCTCTCTCTCTCTCTCTCTCTCTCTCTCTCTCTCTCAGGCGTGAGGTAAGCAAGGGTTCGAACCCCATTCAGAACTCAAAATAGAAAAAAAAATGTGTGCCCAAAGAGCACACAGTGGCGAGGAGCGGCCTAGGGGAGAGGTGCCTTCGCCAGCTACAGAAGAAGAAGAACCACCACCAGCAGCAGCAGCAGAGGATGAGGAAGAGGAAGAAGAAGAAGCATCAGCAAAAGACAACCCCCACCACCACAAGCAGGAGAAGCAGAGGAGGAGGAACAGGAAGGACCAGTACAAGGCTACCCCACCAACAGCCGCAGAGGAAAAAGATCGAGTTCACTGACGGGGATGGTGGGCCCCATTCACTGGGATGAGATTCAATGTCACTGACTCCCTGAGAGGTCACTGACGAGAGTCACTCACACCACAGTCACTGATGGGTGTCAGTGGCTGGGGAGGTGTACTGACCGGGCCTGTGTTGCATCTTTTGTTACATTCTACTGTTGTTTTCACGAGCACGGGACCACCTGATTGAGAATTGACCAAGCTAACCATTGCGCCAAGGTGTGTGTGTGTGTGTGTGTGTGCACTCATTGTATATATTTACGGTCGCCTGGTGGTCACCTAGCCTTCCCTATTACGGAAAGAGCTCAGAACCTATAGACCGATCTTTGGTCTATAAGCTCTGAGACCACACCACACTCCGCACACCGGGGAAGTAAGGCCATAATCCCTCGAGTTACATCCCGTACCTATACTTGCTACTAGGTGAACAGAGGCTACACATTAAGAGGCTCGCCCATTTGCTCCGCTGCGCCCGGAGCTCGTACCCGCGCCTTCTCATTTATAAGCCAAGTGTGCTAACCGCTACACTACGTGTGTAATTCACTGTTTGATCTGCTGCAGTCTCTGACGAGACAGCCAGACGTTACCCTACGGAACGAGCTCAGAGCTCATTGTTTCCGATCTTCGGATAGGCCTGAGACCAGGCACACACCACACACCGGGAAAACAAGGTCACAACTCCTCGATTTACATCCCGTACCTACTCACTGCTAAGTGAACAGGGGCTACACGTGAAAGGAGACACACCCAAATACCTCCACCTGGCCGGGGAATTGAACCCCGGTCATCTGGCTTGTGAAGCCAGCGCTCTAACCACTGAGCTACCGGGCCGTGTGTGTGTGTGTGTGTGTGTGTGTGTGTGTGTGTGTGTGTGTGTGTGTGTATAATTCACATCGGTCGCCTGCTGGTCACCCAGCCAGTCTTCCCCATTACAGAGCGAGCTCAGAGCTCATAGACCGATCTTCGGGTAGGACTGAGACCACCTCACACACTCCACACACCGGGAAAGCGAAGCCACAACCCCTCGAGTTACATCCCTTACCTATTTACTGCTAGGTGAACACACCCCACACATTAAGAGGCTTGCCAATCTGCCTTGCCGCTTCCCGGGACTCGAACCCGGCCCTCTCGATTGTGAGTCGAACCTGTTAACAACTACACTACACGGTGTGTGTGTGTGTGTGTGTGTGTGTGTGTGTGTGTGTGTGTGTGTGTGTGTGTGTGTGTGTGTGCGCGGAATTAATGTTTTTTATATAATCTTCTTTGATGTCTTTTTCTTATCACTTTTATTTTTCTTATTCTTTCCTAATTTATCATTAATATTTTTTTTGTGGGAGTATTGAATGCCTTTTGTACCTGCTCCATTTTTATGTCCGTTTTTTTAGTTATTGTTTTATTGTTTTATTCTTTTCTTATTTTATTTTGTGTTTCTCTCCATTTTTTACATCATTTCTTGTATTTTCTTCAATTTTCCAGTAGTTGGCGCGGGATTCAATGCTTGTCATATCATCATCCATTTTTATATCTGTTTTTTCTTACTCATTTTATTCTTTTAGGGCATTTTTAAGACAGTTTGGCATAAATTTAGGGTATTAAAAGACAGTTTGGCACGTTTTTTAGGGCATTTTAAGACAGTTTGATATATTATTAAGGCATTTTAAAGTCCTCCCTTTCGCACCCCGTCTCCCCTGCCAGCCCTGCACACTGGCAATGCTTCACTCTGTTCCAGCAAAGCAGGGAAGCGAGCTGAATCCTTCCCACGTGATGAAAATAACCATGTTTGCTTTGTGTGCTTAAACTCCTATTCATAGTATAATATTTGTGTTCGTTGTCTTTTTTGCTCACTGCTTTAGGGTGTATTGCTAGCCAGGAGAAGGAGGAGGAGGAGCAGGAAGAGGAGGAGATGGAGACAATTCAAACAGCAACATCAACACAGATTTGGCCTTTATAAGGATGTTTACGAGAGAGAGAGAGAGAGAGAGAGAGAGAGAGAGAGAGAGAGAGAGAGAGAGAGAGAGAGAGAGAGAGAGAGAGATGAGATGAGAAACAAAAGGGAAAGAAGGGAAGAACAAAAGAATGAAAAAATATCATGACGGAGGAAGGAGACAAGGAAAAATGATAAGATGGGAAGGGAAAGAAAGATAACGTATCAAAGGAAGAGCAAGAAAAAAGAAATGGTGACAAATAAAGGCCCATATTCTGAAACACTTCCATGCGGCACCTTCACTCTTTTCAAAGGGCTCTAGGTGAAGTGACACAGGGTTTCTTTAAGGATGTTTCTGTCATTCTAGTGACATGTTAACAAGTTTTCTACATTATCATCACGAAAATTACCCTCCCTCCCTTCTTCCCTCCTTCCCTCCCCTCACAGCTGGAGAACAAAACCAGTTAGGAACGAAATTTTACTTTCTGTGACTATGATGGGGACTCTCTCTCTCTCTCTCTCTCTCTCTCTCTCTCTCTCTCTCTCTCTCTCTCTCTCTCTCTCTCTCTCTCTCTCTCTCTCTCTCTCTCTCTCTCTCTCTCTCTCTCTCTCTCTCTCTCTCTCTCTCTCTCTCTCTCTCTCTCTCTCTCTCTCTCTCTCTCTCTCTCTCTCTCTCTCTCTCAGCAAGCCTTTCAAAAACAAATAAGAAATAAATGAAAATAGTAATAATTTTCAGTCATTTTCGTTTTCGAACACAAAAATGCAGCATCACTTTCACCTTCATCACCATTTACACCACCTCCACCTTCACCACCACTATGGTTATCTGCTGTGCTGAAGGTAAGACGGGAAAGCAACATGAGGAGGAGGAGGAGGAGGAGGAGGAGGAGGAGGAGGAGGAGGAGGAGGAGGAGGAGGAGGAGGAGGAGGAGGAGGAGAATATGCAGAAAAGAAACAGAAAAAAGAATAAGAAGAATAAGAATAGAAGAAAAAGAACAATAACAATAGAAAAACAACAACAATAACAAAGAAGAAGAGGAAGAAGAAGAAAAGAAGAAGAGGAACAAGAAAAACAAGAAGAAGAAGAAGAAGAAAAAAAAGTACTAAAATAAAACGTTTTTGTTACTTTTATTTCTTTTCTATATATTTTTATCTTTTCATTAATCTTATCGTTTTACGTTTTTGTTAACAACAATCTATATAAATCATTAATCTTATCGTTTTATGTAAAAATATTAAAATATTAAATCGAGATATATATTTTATATATATATATATATATATATATATATATATATATATATATATATATATATATATATATATATATATATATATATATATATATATATATATATATATATATATATATATATATATATATATATATATATATATATATATATATATATATATATATATATATATATATATATATATATATATATATATATATATATATATATATATATATATATATATATATATATATATATGACGTTTTAAGAAATATAGTGTATTTCAGTTTTTTAAACGAATAGGGTGTGTATGTACGCGCTTTTCCTGCATTTCTGTGTTTTGGTGCATAAAAAGCAGAAAGCCACTAAAATAACACGTCTTTGTTACTGATGTTTCGTTTCTCTATTTTGACGTATTTTCATCAATTTTCTCCTTTTAAAGTGCAACAATGTAAAATGACATATATATAAAATTTTCAATCGATATAGCATTTTATTTTTCATAAAACACAAAAACAAAAGATAACATAAAAAAGACGTTTAAACAAAATTGTGTGTACACTTAAAAAAAAATAATAAATAATACGTTTTAAAAAATAATATACTGTTTTGCATGCTTTTCTGATTTTGGTGCGAAAATGCTGGAAATGTGTATGAAATATCTCATTTCTTAAATATTTCACTTTATTAAACAAATAGTGTGTAATTTTGCGTTTTGCCTGCATTTCAGTGTTTTGGTGCAAAAAAGCCTGAAAATTACTGAAATAACACGTTTTGGTTACTTTTATTTTGTTTCTTTAAATTGGATTATTTTCATCAATTTCATCGTTTTTAAAATACAACAATGTATGTAAAATTACTTCAACATACAAAATATTCTATCGAGATAGGTTTTCTTCTTCAGAAAACACCTTAAAAAAACATAAATAACACGTTTTAACAAATATGGTATATATACTTTTCTGTGTTTTGGTGCCTAAAATGCTGTAAACCACCAAAATAACCAATATTTTTCTTACATATTTTAGTTGTTTAAACAAGGAGTGTGTATATACGCGTTTTCCTTGCATTTCTGTGCTTTGGTGCATAAAAGCAGAAAACCACTAAAAAATCACGTTTTTGTTACTTTTATTTCGTTTCTCTATCGATGCTTATTTTCATCATTTTTCTCATTTGAATTCTAACAATGTAAAATGACTTCAACATACAACATTGTCACACCTTCAAAACACATAAATAGGACGTTTGAACAAGTTTAGTGTATACGCTTGTTTGGACTGCTTTTCTGAGTTTTGTTACCTAAAAGGCAGTAAACCACCATAATAACTCATTTTCTTACATATTTCAGTTCCTTAAAGAATTAGTGTGTTTTCCCTGCATATCTGTGTTTTGGTGCATAAAAAGAAAAAACTACTAAAATAACGTTTTTTTTTTTTTTTACTTTTACTTTATTTCTCTATTTTGCCTTATTTTTCATCATTTTTCTCGGTTTATGTGTAACAATGTAAAATGACATCAATATGCTAAGTATTCAATCGAGATAGTTATTATTATTTTTTTTTTTGCATAAAACACCTTAAAAACATATAAATAAGTCTTTTTAACAATCATGGAGTTTATATTTGTGTTGACTCCATTTTTTTTAGTTTTGTGCATAAATTTCTAGAAAAAAACTAAAGTAACCCATTTTTTTCATATATCAATGTTTTTTTTAAACAAGTAAACAAGAGTAAACATGCGTTTTGCCTGCATTTCTGTGTTTTGGTGCAAAAAAAATAAGTTAAAAACTATTCAAATAACACGTTTTTGTTACTTTTATTTTGTTCCTCTATATATGCTTTTTTTCATCCATTTTATCGGTTTGAAGCATAACAATGTAAAATAACTTCAATATACAAAATTTTCAATCGAGATAGTTTCTTTTCAGAAAACCCCTTAAAAACAGATAAATAAGATATTTTAACAGGTATAGTGTACATGCTTGTTTTAACTGCTTTTCTGAGTTTTGGTGCCTAAAATGCTGTAAAACACTAAAATATCCTATTATTTTTTTTTTACATATTTCAGTTCTTTAAACAAATAGTGTGTATATATGCTTTTTCCCTACATTTCTGTGTTTTAGTGCATAAAAAGCAGAAAACTAAAATAACATGTTTTTGTTACTTTTATTTCGTTTTCCTCTTTGCTATATTTTCATATTTTTTTCTCGTTTTAACGTGTAACAATGTAAAATAACTTCAATATACAAAGTTTTCAATCGAGATAGTT
The DNA here is from genome assembly GCF_017591435.1 of Portunus trituberculatus. Taxonomy (NCBI): domain Eukaryota; kingdom Metazoa; phylum Arthropoda; class Malacostraca; order Decapoda; family Portunidae; genus Portunus; species Portunus trituberculatus. The sequence continues at coordinate 24,808 of NW_025541518.1, read as the reverse complement.
TTTTTTTTTTCGTAAAACACCTTAAAACATATAAATAAGACTCTTTAGTAAATATGGTGTATATAGATGTTTTGCCTGCATTTTTTTTCTTGCATACAATGCTATAAAACACCAAAATAACCCTTTTTTTTTTTTACATATTTCAGTTCATTGAATAAATATTGTGTAATCATGCATTTTGCCTGCGTTTCTGTGTTTTGGTGCAAATAATGCTGAAAACTACTAAAATAATACGTTTTTGTTACTTTTATTTCTTTTCTCTATATTGGCTTGTTTTCATCAATTTTATCATTTTGTGTGTCCCACTAAATGAAAAGTCAGACAGCCTTGCTCAATGTGTCCTTCAAGACGATATAGTGGACCCTGGCACTGCGTACACTTTAGGCTATGTTAAAAGTAGCACTAAGGACTTTGTACATACTAGCATTGGTAATCAGTTAGAGCTTTGTTGCCATAGAGACAGTGGCACTAGTCTTCACTATGCACTTCTCTTCCAGAGATGTACTTACACCTATGGGAGACACACTGCATCACCCGACAGGCATGACATGCTCCACCGTCTCGTCCTGCCCTGAGTCACACATCTGGCACACTTTGGTGCGGGACTCAGACCACCTGTAGTTTCTTTCACTCACATCCATACACTGTGCCCTAGCTCGGAAGAGAAGATCACCACCCAGGCTGCCATGGTACCACTTTTCATACATCGGGGCCTCCTTTTCCTTGTACCATTCCAGACTACTCTTTCATTCTATCTCATTTTTTCCATATATTCAGTCCCACCCTCTTCACCTCTCTGTCTATCTCACTATTCCATTTCCTCACATCTCATTCAGTTCCTACTCTGCCTCCTCTTGTCACGATCCATTCACGCTCATTCTGATTTCTCCCAGGCATTCTCATCTCCCATACAACTTGTAATACACTCCTCTCTGTCATTCCCATGCACCTCTTCCTCCATTTGCTTCCACTTTCATTCCATAGATACACCTTCCTTGCTGTTATTCCTGCATCATCCATTCTCTCAAGCCTAACCTTGTACCTAAGTGTCGCTTTTTTAAGTGTTTCCCTAAAAGTGCTCCATCCCATATCACCTCTTAAGGCTTCTACTGCTGTGTACCTCGGTGCATTCAGTGCTAGCCTAGCTACTCTACACTGCCCCACTTCTAACTTGTCGATTTTAGTTTCGTTCCATGCAATCACATCCATACCATACATTATACTGGGCACAGCCACACCCTTCACACTTCTCTCAGCATGTCAGACTTTTGCTCTCATCCTTGCTTTCATTCCTTGGACTCAATCTTGATCATGATCTTGATCTTAATGTTACAGGTGGCTCGAGATCGCTCCGGAGTCAGGCCTTTAGATCGGCAGCTCCTGTAGAGGACAAAAAACACAAGTAGAAAAAAAAATATATATATAGCAATGTTCTATTCACTAATGATCCCTACACCTCGCTCGACACATTCTCTCCAGATACTCATTTAAATTTTAAAACATTTTGTTATCCCTTGAATAAATACAATCATAGCCATTTGAAGCTAAAATCTTTTTCAGTAGTAAAGGAATTATAATGCAGACATAATATGCTTATGTGCAAAGAGTGGCAAAAACTAAAAATTTCTCACTCAGATGGCTCTTTAAATATTAAGGCAATCAGGTAAACAACTTATTATAATGATAAATAATAATAATAATAATAATAATAATAATAATAATAATAATAATAATAATAATAATAATAATAATAATAATAATAATAATAAATAATAATAATAATAATAATAATAATAATAATAATAATAATAATAATAATAATAATAATAATAATAATAATAATAATAATAATAATAATAATAATAATAATAATAATAATAATAATAATAATAATAATAATAATAATAATAATAATAATAATAATAATAATAATAATAATAATAATAATAATAATAATAATAATAATAATAATAATAATAATAATAATAATAATAATAATAATAATAATAATAATAATAATAATAATAATAATAATAATAATAATAATAATAATAATAATAATAATAATAATAATAATAATAATAATAATAATAATAATAATAATAATAATAATAATAATAATAATAATAATAATAATAATAATAATAATAATAATAATAATAATAATAATAATAATAATAATAATAATAATAATAATAATAATAATAATAATAATAATAATAATAATAATAATAATAATAATAATAATAATAATAATAATAATAATAATAATAATAATAATAATAATAATAATAATAATAATAATAAATAATAATAATAATAATAATAATAATAATAATAATAATAATAATAATAATAATAATAATAATAATAATAATAATAATAATAATAATAATAATAATAATAATAATAATAATAATAATAATAATAATAATAATAATAATAATAATAATAATAATAATAATAATAATAATAATAATAATAATAATAATAATAATAATAATAATAATAATAATAATAATAATAATAATAATAATAATAATAATAATAATAATAATAATAATAATAATAATAATAATAATAATAATAATAATAATAATAATAATAATAATAATAATAATAATAATAATAATAATAATAATAATAATAATAATAATAATAATAATAATAATAATAATAATAATAATAATAATAATAATAATAATAATAATAATAATAATAATAATAATAATAATAATAATAATAATAATAATAATAATAATAATAATAAATAGATAAATAAATAAATAAATAAAAAGATAAAGATAATGATGAGTTATGAAAAATAGTGGGCGAGAATGAGGACATATCATGGTGTTAGAAACATGGACACATTAATAATTGGCAATTATATCTTCTTTTTTAAGTTGCTTCTTAAAGGAATGTAGTGAAGGTATAATTTTTGAATTAAGAGGGATAGAGTTTCAGATTTTAGGAGCGAGGTAAGCAAGAGAATGTTGAAAGACTGTTAGGTTATGTGCAGGTACACGTAAATCTTCATGAGTACTGGTGAAATAGGTGTGTTGTGGATTTAAAATGACTGATGTAGCTATTTTTGACTTTTTATAAGTACCAATTTGTAACTTATTTATACCAAAAAGTTTGATCAAGTTTGTTTCTTTGAATAGGGGTTGTGTGTGGGCAAAGTAGTCACTCTTAGTTGTGATTCTAATGATTTTTTTCTGCAATTTAAATAAAGGTAGTAAATGAGTAGGATAAGTACTGCACCAAACCGGTGTACAATAGTGTAGGTGAGGTAAGACATGGGCATTATATAACATTTTCAGATTTAACATTTGTTCATTCTGTAACTATTGTTATGATTGATTCCGAAACATATTGTAAGTATTTATTATGTACTGTTGTGTGTGAAGACTTTAAGAAGATAATGGTGGCAAGTATTGTGTTTTGGCAGAGTGGAAGAGAAATCAGTGTACGGCATCTCTTATTGTTTGTTTGGTGTCAGCGGCATCATTATCACCATGGTCGTGAGCAGCCTCGTCTCTCTGTGTACTGCTAAGTGTTGTAAATACCTACTAATTACTGAATTTCTCTCCTCATCCGTACTATTAGATGGGACTCATCAAAAGATGCTAAGATAAAATTGAAGATATTGCTGATATGCGGCAAACTTTTATTCAGAGTAACGCTGCTTGTAACTGCTGCATTGTTGCATGAGGCAATTGTGTAGTTCCTGATAATGGTACATTCAACAATTCATTACCTTCTTCATTTTTGGAACCAGTTTTAAACCATTAGCATATACTCGATGTAGAAAATCTACTCATTCTGATAGAGGAGTAGGCAGTGTAGGCAGTTACTGCTGTGTTGAAAGGGTCCCAGGAAGAGCGATGAAGAGGATATTGCAAGCCTGCTGCTGGCCCTCTCCGTGTCCTTTGTGTCCATTTCTTTCGTGTCTCATTAACAAAACACTCAAGTTACAGCTATCGTGAACTCCTACGATCCTGCACTACAAGCACTACAACACGTACACAATCTTGAAAATGTTATAGATAAAAGTCAAGTCAAACAGTCAAGCTCCATCTCTGCTTGTATCCTTCCTCATTTGTATTTCATGCATTTCACGGCATCGCTCTGCACCACTACCACGTTTTCAAGGCTTTTAATCTTCTTTGTACCTCTGTTTGTTACTCAAGCCTCTTTATCAAACATTTATTGTGATTTACATCAGCAAAAGTTCTTATAAAGAATGTACGTATTAATTCTTTTCTGACCTCCGTAATTTGAAACATCAATTTCAATTCATTTAAGGTTTCCATAACTATTACTTAACTAAATATCAAAATACTAAATGTAAACATCCTATCATTATTCCTCCATCACTAATATTAATTACTGAATTACTTGCTTTCAAGACTACATTACAACTTCTAATTCCACTTGCCCTGTTGCCAGGATTCCTCTCTCTCTCTCTCTCTCTCTCTCTCTCTCTCTCTCTCTCTCTCTCTCTCTCTCTCTCTCTCTCTCTCTTCTATAATCTCTGTGGTTCTGTTACTGATTTCTCTCTCAATATCCTTACTAATGTACTCCAGGATCCCCACGAGCATGATATATATATATATATATATATATATATATATATATATATATATATATATATATATATATATATATATATATATATATATATATATATATATATATATATATATATATATATATATATATATATATATATATATATATATATATATATATATATATATATATATATATATATATATATATATATATATATATATATATATATATATATATATATATATATATATAGTGAAGGTAGAAGTGAATGTAGTCCAATGAGGTGACGACCTCACGCATTTTTCCCTTAGGTGAGGAGGTGGAGCGCTCAAGTCCCAGAGGTGTGAAATATTTAGTTTATCCTCTCTCACTGCTTCCATCACTACCACCACCACCACAACCACCACCTTTGTCAGTTGTACACTCTACTTTATGATACCATTTTATTGCTTTCAATAGTAAAACTTCACAAAATGATGAAAAGAAATAATAAATATCTCAAAATGTTTAGAATTCAACAAGTCAACAAAGATCTGATTATTATTAGTGCTTGTCGGTTATCACGCTAAAACACAGCACTCTCCTCCCCCTGCCTGCCTACACGCTCTGTTCTCTCCACCCATGGAGGATCTACATCCCACCCCTCTTCCCCACCACGGCTGTCTCATCTCCTTCCCCAAGACACCTCCCTCACAAAATGCTCCTCCTAAAGGCGCCCCCTCCCCCGTTACTCCTCGCACTCTGTGCTTCAGTGCGCCTTCACCGTGTCCTTGTGGCAGTCCAGCTATAACAGCAGCCAAAGTGAGGAAAGCAACGCCCCGATCGTCTCCCGAGCATATCTGTATCTCCCGAGAGTGTCAAACTTTGATGATATATATTATAGAGCTCTACACGAGCAACGGTGACTAAGAATACTTCATAATAAGTTTCGTCCACATTACAACCATTGCTAGATAACCAATCTTACCCGCTGTACTGTTAAATGAATGAACGGAAATGATGAAATAGTAATATAATATCGAGTGCATCATTTCTTTTAGTAGATGCATAAAAGTTGTATTTGGTATTTTCTGTAGAGTGCTGTTGACACACTCGCAAGTGAAACAGATGTGACAAAGACATGAAAGAAACGTTGCATTTCACACGTGGTTGTGGATGGACCGGCGACTTTCACACAGGAGGAAAAGCCAGGCCTTGGTAGAAAGGGAACTTGTGTCATTGAACATGTTGGTATGGTGGTGAGTGTTAACGTTCTGTTATTACCCGCGTGTTAGTTGGTTTTGACTTAATGAGCAACATGTTCTACTCTAAACAAAGTAATATAATTTGAATGTGAACTGTGAAGAGGCCACACAGGCCAGGAATCCTTGATATTGTATGGGAGAGGTTATTCTACGCAGGCAGCAGTGAGCAGGCTCCATGTTGTCAACCTATCTGTTTGCAGCTTGACAGATTTGCATTTATATTAACGAGAAACTACATTTAATCATTTTCTTTTTCTTTTAAGAAGAATAAGTACACCCATTGAATTCCATATTTGCATCTGCTGTTATTATCAATATAAAAAGTTTACTTTCCTTTATTATGCTTTTGAATATTTGTCTTGTAAGAGAAGGCAATAGTTGGCAGGTTCTTGCAGGGACTTGCTACAGGACCAGTACAGGCGCTGGACAGGAAAAGCACACTTCATATTGTCCTGTACAAGTAGATCATATTTTCTAATACAGGATATTAAATTTGATTCATATAAATCATGACTTTTTACTCTGATATAAATATATTTGAATCAATTATTTGAATATTTTGATTTCAACCAAAACAACACTGGTGGGAGCGTGTGTGCGTGAGAGAGAGAGAGAGAGAGAGAGAGAGAGAGAGAGAGAGAGAGAGAGAGAGAGAGAGAGAGAGTCTGTGTGTGTCTGTGTCTGTGTGTAGACTACGAATATTATGAGGAAGAGGGGGCGGGGGAAGTTGGTAGGTGAGGCAAGAATCAAGGAAGAGATTCACTGTGAACTGCTTAAGAGAATTAAAGGCAATTTTTACGTGCAAGAATTGGATAGAAAAGTTAGAAGACTTCTCCCCTTGTTGTGTACAGGAAAAATAATGCATGTGGTCGCTATTATGAAAATATGAAGGATGAATTATTGTGAGTTATATTCACTTATTGCTTTTCTGAGTACAGTGAGATACTACACGAGATAAGACCAGAAGAAGAGAGACGAAAGTGGAACGAGAGAAACGAGACGAGACAAGCTACAACAGAAACACAAGGCGAGATAAGATTCAGATTCAGATTCAGATTTTTATTATCCACCAAAGTGGTTATTACGCAAATTACAATGAACACTCTGTAATTACAATAAACACATGAATTACAATGGTTTCAAATGCGTATTTTCTGTTATCACATATAGCTACATAAAAATATAAACCAAACCAGGGTGAAGAAAAAAATACATTAAATAAATCAAATTAGCTACGGTAAAACCTAATTTTAACTTAGATATTCTCTTATAAAAGATTGGAAAAGATGATGGAGGCAGAATGGGACGGGAAGGAAAAACATTGGGGGGAGGGAATGCGAAGAGATATGACAGAACTAAGCGGTAGAGAACAGTACAGGACAGAGCAGGGCAGGGCTAGACGCTATGGGACGGAACAGGACAGAAAGAGAGGGAGAGAAGGGACGGCACGGCACAAGGAAGGACAGGACATGACAGGACAGGACAGGACAGGACAGACAGGACAGGACAGGACAGAAGAAAAAAAAGAAGTTGGTCGCTGATGACTTTTTGTTCATTTTCTGTTTTTCTTTTTTTTTTTGAAGAAGAAGAAGAGAAGAAGAAGAAGAAGAAGAAGAAGAAGAAGAAGAAGAAGAAGAAGAAGAAGAAGAAGAAGAAGAAAGTTTTTGTTTTTTTTTTTTTTGTTTAAGAAGAAAAGGAAGAAGGAAGAAGGAGAAGAAGAAAAAGTTGGTCGCTGATGACTTTTTTGTGAATTTTCTTTTTTTTAAGAAGAAGAAGAAGAAGAAGAAGAAGAGAAGAAAAGAAAACAAGTTGGTCGCTGATGACTTTTTTTTCATTTTTTTATCCTTAAGAAGAAAAAGAAGAAAAAAGTTGGTTCCTAATGACTTTTTTGTTCATTTTCTGTTTTTTTTTTTTTTGGTTAAGAAGAAGAAAGAAGAAGAAAAAAAAGTGTGTCGCTGATGACTTACGAGTGTTATGAACGAGGCGAGACGAGCAGGACGAACGCTACGGACGAGACGAGACGAGCGAGGCGAGACGAGCCTATTGTTACGGAATCGAGCGAGCCGAGACGAGCCTGTTGTTACGGACACGTGCGAGACGAGACGAACGCTAACAACGAGACGAGCGAGACGAGACGAACATCACGGAGACGAGCGGGGCGAGACGGGAAAACCTTGCGATGAGCGGAGCCAGTGGTTTGCAGCCGATACTTGTAGTGACAGGGTGGTGTGAGGTGGGCACACAAAGTCAAAAATATCATCGCCTCAAACACTGCAAAAAGGAGGCTGTCTGATTGGCGGACGGAACCACTACTAACTCCAAGCTGATCCCCTCACAAGCCTCTCAGCCAATAGGGGCCTTTACTGACATCCTCCCACCTCCAACCTCCCACCTCCCACCCACACATCTACACATCTAAGTACTGTATATACTTTCTGTTTGTATATTTTCATGGCAATAAGCTAATATTTCAACCTGAAGGGCTTGGTTTTGGCATTTGGCCTCCAGACATCACCAGCCAGAAGAAAGGTTTCCTGCTATTCGTGTGTCCGTCAGGGAGAAATTAGATGAAAATGTAGTGTGTTGATGATGATGATTATGTCGATATAGGACTCTGATTTAGGAGAGAGAGAGAGAGAGAGAGAGAGAGAGAGAGAGAGAGAGAGAGAGAGAGAGAGAGAGAGAGAGAGAGAGAGAGAGAGAGAGAGAGAGAGAGAGAGAGAGAGAGAGAGAGAGAGAGAGAGAGAGAGAGAGAGAGCAAGAAAAAGAAATACATATCTATAGCCTTGGTTAATACATGTTTTCTCCTCGTTAAAACATTATATTAATCCCTTACTCCCTAAAACTAGCACCATCAAGTGTGTGTAGTTCCTTACAGCTCACTACATAACCCATGACGTTATATGACGCTGCTTGTGTTGGTGTGTACTGTGGGAAACGAATGGAGCCAAGTGGGGCACGTGCCGCTCATTGCCTTGTACATTGCGATGCAGACATCCATGAAGTGTTTTTGTTTGATCCTAACTCTTTGTAAGCAGGTGAGACGTGATCATATTTTCTCAGGCCTCCTACCGCAACTCTGGCAGCAAAGTGTTGGAGTGTTTGTACTTTGTGTAGCAGAGTGGTGTTGGTGGTACCCCAGATTCGTATACAATAATCAATATGACAGCACCAGTGTCTGTACAACAATTTTACTGCTTGTTTTGTCAAAGTTCATACTTATACAGTTTAAGTAGATTAGCAGTCCGATCACTTTTTTTACTTATTTCATTAATGTGTACATCAAATGATAAATATTTGTCCATGTGCAGACCTAAATTTTTGACATGAGTGCTGGCTTGGCTGCTGGTGTTACCGAACCTTACCACAGCATCCTCCGGTGTACGTGCTAGTAGCTGCCTGCTGCCAATCAATATGCACTGAGTTTTGCTACGGTTGACCATCAGCCCATTACAAAGAAAATATTGCCTGGCCTTGATAAGAGTTTTTTCGGCTTCTTTTATCACTGTTTTGATATCAACAAGTGAGCCGCTGTGGAGGAATTGAGTGTCATCAGCGTACTGCACAAGTGTACACCCACTGAAGAACTCAGCCATGTCGTTAACATACACTGTAAGCAAAATTAGTCCAAGAATTGACCCTTGAGGGACGCCAGAGTGAACATTAACGATTGAGGATGTAGTGTCCTGTAATTTCACGGATTGCGTTCTGTTGCTGAGGTGGCTGTTAAACCAGAAACTGTCTATATTGAGTTTAGCACATTTTTTCAGGAGGGTACTGTGGCTAACACTATCAAAAGCTTTGGATAAGTCACACAATGTAAGGAGTGATATCTTCTTATTATCCATGTTGTGGTATATCTTGTCAGTGATAAAATTTGCATGCTTCCATGCCTGAGGGAAAACACCGGTAACAATAGAGGTATTAATGATACATGTTAGATCAAACACAACAATACATAAGGCATCCTTAATGAACTTCATAGCTATACCATCTGAACCTACTGAGCGTGTTTCATTGAGACTTTTAATTGTTGATATTATAGTGTTTATATCAACTGGTTTGGGTGTAAATGTCTCCCCTGGTCTACTACATCCCGTTAGAAAAAGGTTCGGGGGAGATAAATGACTACTCTGAAGTACTTGCTGTGTTAAATCATACGTTGTTTTTCCAACAATAGCAAAAAAGTTGTTAAATTCTTGTGCCTTTTGAGGGACGTTGTCAAAATGTCGGGTACCAGAGCCACACTTCTTATTAGGGACGAGTTCTTTTATCAAGCTCCGTGTTGCAGACGAATTTCCTTTTGATTCATGAAGCCTGTTAACATAGTAACTCTTTTTAGTATTTATTATAAGGCACTTCACTAATTACTTTTCATTCTTGTATTGTTGGTGTAGAAATATGTTAAACCTGTCTCTCTTCAGTCTGTTACGAACATCATTATGTTTTGCACGGCAACACGCAAGTCTTCGTTAAGCCACGGGGCTGAAGGCCTACAAATTTCTTTGGTCACAGCAGGAGCACAGGTGTCCAGGCACTTGATAACATTTTCCTTAAAAACATTCAGCTGTAAATCAACGTTGTCTGTATATTTTGTGATTAAAATTGTCAGTTTGTAACAGAAGTCGTTGACACAGAGAGTCTTTAGTGTAGTGGCCTAGATGGCGGAAAGTTTTAGTTAGTAGCTGTCGCTTAGGCCTACCGATGTTTACATTGACACTAATAAGATGATGATCTGATATGACTCCTGGGACAACAGATGTACTTAATACAAGGTTTGGTTTATTAGTTATAATGAGGTCAAGTAGTGTAGCTGACGTGGGTGTCACTCTGGTAGGCGTCCTGTCACCTGACTAACTTTGTTGTTCTCAATGTTACCACTCAATTTATTTTTTGAAGATAATAAATCATCACTAAAATCTCCTAATACATAAAATCCTTTTCTACTTACACATAATTGCCTAAAAACATGTTGAATGTAGTCAAAAGAAGCAAGTGGTGCCTTGGGGTGCCTGTAAACACATCCAACAATTACAGCTGGCAACATATCATTCTGTACACTCACCCATATATCCTCAACACCAGCTTGTTTAGGGAATGGTACATCTATCACATTAGCCTTTAACTGGTTGCTTACATATATACATACCCCTCCTCCTCGTCCAGTATCACATCTAAGTACTGTAACATTAGGAATGCTCTGGAATATGAGGCTTGAGAAGGGTAACTAGGGCTTACTTTACTAGAGTATGAGGCTTGGGGAGAATTAGCAGGGGCTATCAACCTGGGGTATGTGCCTTGCTGAGTGGGAGAAGGCAGCAGTGAAGGTCTGTGTGTGGATGCAGCGGCGCGGCTTATGGATGGAGTAGTACCTTGAGGCTGAGGTCTGTAGCTGCCAGGCTCATCTCTGCTCCTCGAATTCTTGGATATATATGGATTTCTTTTAATATTTTCCCAGTTTTTGCATAAACGGAATTCTGAGCACTGTTTTTCAATTACACTCAGGAGCTTAATCACAACCATTGTGTTGATTATACACGGTTGACATTCCTCTATGTCAAAATACCATTCGTCCACATTTCCTGATCCGAGCGTAAACTCTGCTTCTGTTTTTACAATACTTATTCCATTCTTTTCTCGCCACTCAAGTAGCTGTTCATTGTAATGTTTAATTTTAGCCTGAATTTCTCGAGGCTCTGGAACTGGCGCCACTTGACACACAAAAACTTTTATTTCACTATTTTTTTTCTTTGAAGTCACTTTTTTTTTTTTTTTTTGAGAGAGATTCGTCACCCTCCCTAGGGGGCGGTGACGCGGGCCTTTGCACATTGGTGGCCCGCAGGTGAATTGTCGTGTGATGATATCAGTGCTGGACGCGGTGTTCCTCTGTCCAGCGGAGTCTCACTGACACAACCATGTTGCGTGTGAGATACACCGATGAAGAGACTAGAACACCACATCCAGGAGCCGCTCTGCTGCAACTCTTTGAAGTCACTGATTAAGCATCCTAATTAATCTAAAAGTTTTCATGGGGTAACTTATCCAAGATATCATAAAATCCATACTCGGACGGAAGAGTATGTAATTTTTCATTCAAGCAGCTTCTTAATAAGTCTATATTTGCACGTGTTACAGTCTTCACAACACAATTGTCGTTCAGGTCGGAGAGAAGAACTCGTGGTGTGTTAGTGTCCCCCAAGAGAAGACACTTGGAGGGTATTGTAGCATGTGAAGTTGTATCCTGTCGTCTGTTGTTTCTAATGTTCTCTTGTTCTAAATCACTGATACGCTGTTGGAGGAGCTGAATTAACGAGTAAGCTGTTTTTACCTGTGCATTTAACAGCTCTACTTCCTTGTCCTTTGTTACAAGCTTAGACATGAGTGTTTCTATATCTTTAGCCATATTGCGTAGCTGAGTCCTTCCCCAATCGTTGCGTTCGTCTTGGCTGCTACAAGGCGGGGATGACTGTGTGTCGTGTATGGAGAGCTGCGGTGTGTCGTCTGCTGCAGAGGGTTGTTGCGTATTGTCTGGTGTGGGTGTTTGAGACAGGAGGACGTCATGAGATGTGTCAGTTGGTTGTGCATTTTCGCTGTGGGGAAGTTGTGCTTTATTACCGGGCATCAGCTGTGTTTCCCAGTGGATGTGGCCTCAGTTGCTACGGCCGCAGGTATAGGGTCATTGTGGAGAGGCTGCTGCACGTCTATCACGGGCTGTGTCGTGTAGGGTTTGGATGGATGGCTGCGTTTTACTTATGATCATTTCTATGAGCTGATCCTTGTTGACCCACACTTTTGTTATTCCCAATTCCCGGCATCGCTTCTGGAGATCAGTCTTATTGAAAATCTTGTCCAGATATTCTCTTGTTGGAAACTGTGGCGATGATTGTTGGTTGTGCTGTTCATGCCTCATTTGTATTATTTGCCTTGTTTCTTGATATGTATGGGTGTCTGCTGACATGTTTGTGTCTTTAGTCACTTGTATTGCGTTTGTAGGCAGGTGGTCAACAGAGTAGTGTGCTTTGCAGTGCTTAACTGAATCGATAGTTAAGTTTGTACTGTGGTTCGAAGGGGTGTCTTAGGAAAAGGCTATAGATATTCAACCTTAAGATACGTCTAAGTCCAAACCCGTCTTCATCTATAGCTTTACTCCATATATGCACACTTACGCGCCTGTATGTTTCACTAGTAACGTCCTGGGACCTGTAATAAAAGGACACATACACACATACATACATAAAAAATAACATAAACAAAGGAATTATGACTAATGGTAAGAAAAATTAACAACAAAAGTAAAACTCTGAATAAGAAAGTAAAAGTGAAAATAGCATAGAGGAATTACTACCATTACTCATTATTACGATCATTTTACCACAACACCAAACGTGAGGCACCGCGGCCGTGAACAAGTTCCACATCCTGGAGACGCGTCCTGCGAAGGTGCGTTGATGCTGACACCCGTGGGACCAGTCTCCTTCTGTGTGTGGCGGCACAGGACATCCAGGAGAGCTGCGTATTCAAGGTGGGGCCGATACCTGTGCCTTGTACAGCAGCAGTCTCCCTTCCTGTCCAGGAACCTGGCGATCCTTCTGAGAGCGGAGATTGAGAGGCTTTCTTGGCAATGGTTTTGACATGCCTGTCAAACCTCAGCCCTCGTCCACCTCCACTCCAAGTATCTTACCTCACTTGTACACACCTGTCCTGTTTATATCTGTCTATACTTGTCCACACCTTACTTGTCTTATCCACACCTGTCTTCACCTCACCTGTCCTCGTGGCCCACTTATATGACACACACACACCGCGTAGTGTAGTGGTTAGCACGCTCGCAGTCACAATTGAGAAGGCCGGGTTCGAATCCGGTATTCCTTACAGGAGTGGGCCAAGAATTGAACCCTGTGGCACTGATGCCTCCACAGGCAGGGACTCAGATGTTTGCCCGTTGACAACCACCTTGAGCAATCTGTACGGCAGGTAATTTCTCAAGGGTCGTAGCAAGCCACCCTGGATGCCTTTAGCACGAAGCTTTTCTAGTAATCCGTTGTGCCATACTTTATCAAAAGGTCCTCAGTCCTAGCCCGAAGATCGGTCTATGAGCTCTGAGCTCTGCCTCCGTAATGGGAAGACTGGCTGGGTGACCAGCAGACGACCTGAGAGGAGGAGGTTAATCACACACACACACCCTCTCAAACACACCCACCACTGACAAGAGGACCGGGGTTCGATTCTGGGTCCGGGTGGAGATATTTGGGTGTGTCTCCTTTCACACTGAAGGCCAGACGTTTTCCCGTACACAAGTTGTGAAGACTTGGGTGAGAGGTGTAGCCTGTTCACCTAGCAGTGAGTAGGTACGGGATGTAAATCGAGGAGCCGGTGGCTTTCTGTGTGTCCAGCCCCCGCAATAATCGCTTCACCTGCTGATGCGTCACCTCCACCATGGTGACAGTCTTCTCACATTGCTGGACCAGCTGAGGCGGTGGCTGCTGTGGATTCCCGACCTTCATTTTTCCAGCAAACAAGGAAGCCAGCAACTGTGCCCTCTCCTTACTGCTGGTGGCGACAGTACCGTCCTGCTTGCTGAGGGGAGGGATGGATTCTTGGTGGCCAGTTCCTTGTTTGTCCTTAACAAGAGACCACCAAGTTTTGTTTCCTACGCCAGTGCCACACAGTTTCCGGCGCAGGCTTTCCTCCCACTTTTTTAAGGCCCACTTGCTGGTTACCACCATCCTCCTGCATGCAGCCCTGTGCAGGTCCTTGTTGCGCCGAGTCGGGTTCCTCTTGTAGCGGAGCTTGTGACCTTGTTGTCCCGGTGTGTGGTGTGCCTGGTCTCAGGCCTATCCGAAGATCGGAAATAATGAGCTCTGAGCTCGTTCCGTAGGGTAACGTCTGGCTGTCTCGTCAGAGACTGCAGCAGCAGATCAAACAGATAGATTATTTACAGACCACAAAAATGCAGAATATTGCACTATAATTTTGAACAATTGGGTTATGATCCATATTAAAACTAAAAAATGTGACCATGATAGTAATTAACTCAAAATACACACACACACACACACACACACACACACACACACACACACACACACGGCCGGTAGCTCAGTGGTTAGAGCGCTGGCTTCACACAGCCAGAGGACCGGGGTTCGATTCCCCGGCCGGGTGGAGATATTTGGGTGTCTCTCCTTTCACGTGTAGCCCCTGTTCACCTAGCAGTGAGTAGGTACGGGATGTAAATCGAGGAGTTGTGACCTTGTTTTCCCGGTGTGTGGTGTGTGCCTGGTCTCAGGCCTATCCGAAGATCGGAAATAATGAGCTCTGAGCTCGCTCCGTAGGGTAACGTCTGGCTGTCTCGTCAGAGACTGCAGCAGATCAAACAGTGAATTACACACACACACACACACACACACACACACCTATCACTGGAAAATCGAATCAATAACAGGTGAACAATAAAGAACAGTGGCGAGCCAGTGAGCCGATGAGAAAAGGACACATACACACATACATACATAAAAAATAACATGAACAAAGGAATTATGACTTATGGTAAGAAAGAGCAATAAGAGAAGTAAAACTCTGAATAAGAAAGTAAAAGTGAAAATAGCATAGAAGAATAAGAATAAGAATAAAAATAAGAATAATTCCACTGGCAGGCCACAACTAAAAAAATAAATAAGAAAAATAAAACAAATAGAACATCCTAATCCAACAGATGCCAGTGGCTAATATTTACATATGTACACAGTGCAGGTGCATAGATTGTCTCTTAAGTCTCAATGTGTTTGTTCTCAGACAATTAAAGGACTGGGTTGTCTTAAGTTTTAAGGTCTCTTATTCAATGTTTTGATGCTACCTTTGGCCCAGCCGATTCCTCTCCTCCCCCCGCAGCCGGATGCAGCAAGCATTGACCGGTAGACACCACCTGTTACCGCCGCAGGAGGCGGTAGATGATGATGATGATGATGATCAGGATAATGAGACCCTCACGTCGACGCAATTGGTATATTTGGTCGAAACCTAGAAACAAACATTCACCTTAACATCGGTAATTTCATTAAATAGCAATACTCACGCCCCTCCAGTGAAATGAGCAAGAGAGAGAAGAGCCCTTCACTTGATGAAGGTCGAACTCATCTCTCTCTTGCTCTTCACCATCCGAAGATTAGGCTCATAATAATAGCAAAACAACAGAACATCTTTAATACATATATATTACGTAAAGGCACTCGTTCACAGCCTCTGACTGTCCCGAGCACATATCAAATGTGTCACAGATATTATTAATATTCTGAAGTGCACCAATAAGTATCACTAACTTCAAAGCACTTTCACTTACGTGTTACGGGTCTTTCTTAAACCAAAACATGGCTCTTCTGCTCTCTCTCTCTCTCTCTCTCTCTCTCTCTCTCTGGTGGTAGCGGCAACACCACCCCTTGCCAGAACGGGGAAGAAGGTCCACAGGGAGCCACCTGCTCCACACACTGTGTTCTTGACCAACACGTCCCGCCCCAGCAACTCAGGGCGCGGAGCAGAGGAGAACAGCAAAGATCGCAAAGCACGCATCATTTCCTGCTACAGGTAAGTGTGTAATGCTGATCTGTCCTTTACAGGAGTGTTGGAATGTAGAGGATTTCGATATGTAATAGCAGCTGAGTGTGAGTATGGTAAGTATTATTTGTATACTGGTTCAGGTGAGGTGGTGTATAGACTTAAACTGCTAGGTAAATTGCGGTTGTATCGATAAATGTTTCTCTATTTTCTTTTAGTTTAATGATTGTTTGGTGTTCAAGGTCTTCTAATCTATCCCATATTTTTTTTGCTCTCTCATGCAGCCTGATATTTAGGGTAGTGTATTGGTGATTTCATGTATTTGTATGTTATTCAGTGTGTATGGGTACCTCTGATTCATCGCAAATCTCAGTGCTTTATTTTGGACCTTTTGTAACTTGCTTATTTGTGTTTTGCTAAGAGAATGAATGGGTATTTGGGGATAGTCTAGGATCGGAAGTATTAGAGCTTTTACAAGATGAATTTTTATTTTATTTGGCATTTCTTGTAACCTGTATAGTTTCTTAAGAGCTGCGAGGGCTTTATTTTTCCTCTCTTTCATATGTATCCATATGTATCCATTTGTTGTTATGTGTAGTCCTAAGCATTTACCCTCGTATTGAAATTCTATTAAATCATCTTCTATATTCAGTGGATTTGTTATTTTGGCGCCCAGATGTAATGGCGTAAATTTCGTAAGGTTCGTTTGGATTCTCCATAATTCTTCAAATCTATTAACATGTAATATTGCTCTTTCTGTCTGTTTGTTCATTATGTTTTTTGATTTGCCAGGATACCCTACTATTTGTGTTATATCATCTGCATAGCTTATATTGATGTGTCTGTTGGAAATTTCAAGGTCGTTAGTATATATTGTGTATAGAGTGGATGAGAGAACACTGCCTTTTGGGACTCCGCATGCTAATTCAAATGTTGGCCCTATGTGGTTTATGATTTTTATTGCTGCATGGCGACCGTCTAGAAAATCAGAGAGAAATTTTTCAATAGTGATAGGTAGTTGTAAATGTAGGATCTTATACTTTAACCCGGTGTGCCATACCTTATCAAAAGCTCTGGTGACATCTCTTAAAATTACTTGACACTGCCCTGAGTCAGCTTTGTGTTGAGCGATTTGTTCTGTTATTACTGCAAGGGCGTGTGTTGTGCCTCTTCCTGTTCTGAATCCAAATTGATTTTCGTTATATATATTATTGATTTCTAGGTGTGTTCTAAGCCTTTTGTTGATAATCCTTTCTAAGATTTTTCCAGGTACTTCAAGCAATGAAATTGGTCTGTAGTTTTCGACTTTATATGGTGATTTTCCTTGCTTTGGAATTAATCTTACAATTGCTTTTTTTCCAACGGACTGGAAAGTAGCCTGCAGAAAGAGTGTTAATAAATATGTGAGAGAGTCTTATCATTGCATTTTCAGGAAGCTGTTTTAAAATGTTTTTATTGATTCCGCTTTCTCCTGGGCTTGTGTTTTTAATATGCTTAATTATTTGTTTGATTTCATCAGGTGTTATTGTTTGGTCTATTATACTCGTTCCAAGGCGTGTAATGTCAGCAGCATCGTATGGCGTGATTCTGTGTAGGTTATTTTGCATATAGTGTTGAATCTCATTATTTCCATCGTCCTCTTCCTCTTCACTCCTAAATATTTGGGCCCAGTGTTGTCTATGTAATTGTTCTTTTCCCATTTTTGTATATATTTTTGTGTTGTTCTGATCTATCAAATAATGTGGGTTGGGGAGAGAACTGCCTGTTATAATCTTAATTTTGCTCCAAAAATTTTCTGGGTTTCTATACATGGTTGCAGTTTCCTCTATTAATCGGTGCCAATTCATATTACTTTCTTCTAATAGCTTTGCTTCCAGCACAGTTTTGAGATATTTATAGGTTCTATAAAGGTGGTAACTCCAGCCATGCTCAAGCGAGTGGTTTCTGATAGCATTAAACCTCACTATCATTTGCTTTGTGTTTTCAGTAAGTCTTGGGGCTAGCAGCTGTCGATACGTAGTGGTTGGGATGTAATTCTTAATTGCAGAGTCTATGGAATTATGCCAGTTATCTATTGCAGTGTCAATGTTTTCTAGCTCAGTGAGGTTTAAGTTGTCGTTGTTCAGATTATTCTCTATGTGCTCTTTGAATTTGTCCCATTCAGCCTTTTGTATGTTCAGTCTTGGCGGCGCCGGTATCAGTATTGGTGAGGCTGAAACTGTCATAATTATTCGGATATGATCACTAGTGGTGAGGGGGCCAGGTATTATATGAGTGTTGTGGTATGTTCTGTAGTTGGTAAGTATTAGATCTGGCGTAGTGCCTCTCTCATGTGTGTAAAATGTTGGGAAGTTGGGGCCAATATGCTGTATGGTTCTATTGTGTATTAAAGTATGTATCTGTCTACCTTTTGTGTTGGAATTTTGGTAGCCCAGACATGGGTGGTTTAAGTCTGTGATCATGTATACTGGTGTCTTTCGTCTAAAGAGTTTTATGAAATCGGGAATAGGGATGAACTGTCTTGCAGGAGGTTGGTATAAGGTGGCAAATATTATTTTACCTGTTGAGGTTTCTATTTCGATTGCTAATATATCAGAGATAAAGTCGTCTATTGTTTTGAACCTCAAGTTTTTTTTTATGGCTATTGCAGAGCCATCAGCTGGGTGATTTAAGGTATTTTTCTTAATGATGTTATAGTAAGGTATTTTCATGGTTTGTGAGTCTGAAATACAGTGGCTATTTATAAGTATAATGTGTGGATCAATATCTCTATAGATGTTTGATAGTGTTATTCTTCTATTATGCCAATGCTGGACGTTGTGCTGTATGATTTTCAGTGTTTGAGTAGCCATTGTATTTGTAATGTTGCTATTTGTTTGAGTCATGATTTACTTTGAGCATTTCCTTTGTCTTCGCAGGATGTCCTTCGGTGGTGGTGTCTTCTCTGCTAAATATCCAGATCTAATTTTCTTAAATATACTGTCATCCACCATGTGCCAGCAAGAGTTATCCATTTTGATTTTATTTGATTCTATTAAGGTAAAGAGTTCTGAGTCATCTATTGTGTGGTCTGAGAATGTGTATTTGAGGACGCTGTTGTTCATTTTTGTTGTCAGTTCCGTTGATGTCATGTTGTCTGGCCAGCCTGAGCTTTCAGGGGTGTAGATTTTTAGCTGAATATCTTTGCTGTTTAATTTGGGTTTATGGATTGCTTGTGTTGTGATGGTTGTTTCTTTTTCTGTTGGCTCCCTGATATATTCGTTTTGTTGAGCTTTCTTATTTCCTACACTGTAATCTTCCTTTGCATTAACCAGATCTTGTTTTTCATCTTTTCCTCCTTCTTTTCCTGGGTCTCTCTCTTCTTGTGTCAGAATCTTAATAAATTTATTGGAGTCTGGTGTCTTCGGAATCTTGATTGTGGGAAGGTTATTAGCTGTTAGTGTGGAGTTCAATTCCTTCTCATAGCATCCTGGTTCTGTGATATTTAGTATGTGGGCGTGCAGCATGCATGCATATATCTTCAGGTGGGTTTCTTTGTTGACTGGTGGGGATGCAGCCATATTCCAGGGGGTTGATTGGTGACTTATCACATTGGCGTATGTTTTGTTTTCCTTTTCCTTTTCTCTTTTCTGTCTAATTATGTCTTTTCTCATGGGGCATTTCATTGACGTAGTTCTGTGTTCCCCTTGACAGTTTATGCATTTTTTCATTGAGCTGGTACATTCACGCCATGTGTGTGTTGTTACCGCACATTCTGAACATATTTTGAATTCTTTTTTGGTGGTGGCATGAGTTGGTGTTATGGTCTTCTAGTGCATAACACCTGAAACAAGGCTTGATGCTGTAGAATTTTTCTTGTTGTATTTGATATCCTGGAATACTCATTTGAAATAACTTTATGCACGAGAGAGCTGCGGTGGCGAGTGGACGTGTTGTGTGTGCGCTCCGTTTTTAGCTGTGGTTTTTTATAGTTAGCGAGTGGTGTTTGTGCTTGGTGTCTGTGTGTGGTGCTTTTGAGTGTTAGTGAAGTGAAAGTGTGTACTGCAAGTGTTAGATTAGAGTGAAATAGCGGTTAGAATCACTGTTTGTGAGTTAAAAGTATTTTTGTAGAGCGAGGAGACTAGGCTTGTAACTGTCAAGTTGACCTTGAAAGAGGATTAGTTGACCTCACTTAGGCCCCCCCACCACCGCGGTTCCCCCACCCCGCCGTCACCAAGTATTTTTATTTGTTTGTGAGTTAACAGATTGTAAGTTAGTATGGCGGTAGCTACTGAGGTATATCAGAGTGTGATTGAGTGCGTGAAAGAGAGTGTTGAGATGGGATTGGGAGAGTTTGTTGTGTGTGAGATGTGTGGGCATGACAGGAAGGTCGTTGACTTTTCTGAGTGTATGGTGTGTAGGCTCAAGAGCGAGAATTTAGTTCTTTCTCTTGAGCACCGAGAATTACGAGAGGAAATCAGAAAGCTAAGTGAGGGGAAAAGTGCGAACGAAGTTCTCATCTTTGAGTTGAAGGAGGAGGTTAAGAGGCTTGGGGAGGCAGTGGAAAAAATTAGGCAGGAGATCAGTGTTAGGCCGAAGGTTGGACCTTCTGAGGGCGACAGGGTGGCTTGGCCCTCTGTCGGGAAGAGCAGAGTGGGGAAGAGGGAGCAGGCGAGCCAGACGGGGAAAGATAGTAGTCAGGATGGGCAGAGATGGCAGGTTGCGAGGGGAAGGAAAGCGGAGGCAGTTAGGGAGGATAGGACTAAACCTGTTGAGTGTGAAAATAGGTTCGGTTTGTTGGAGGGAGGAGAGGAAAGTGAGAGTGGAGTGAATGAAGTGGTTGTGGTGAGTGAAAGGAGAAAGAAGGGGGTAGAGGAGAGGAGGAGGATGGTTGTGCGTAGCACACCTCAGGTGTGTGTGGTGGGTGACTCTCAGGTTAGGTATTTAGATAGCACTTTCTGTGGGAAAGACAGGGATAGGAGGACGAATGTGTGTATGCCTGGTGCAGGTGTGAAGGCAGTGAGTGAGGAGGTGCAGAAGAGGGTTGGGGGGATGGAGAGGGAGGGTGTAGTAGTTTTGCACGTAGGTGGGAACGATGTCAGAGCAGGTGGGTCGGAGGAGTTAGTGGCAAGATTTCGGGAAATGTTAGGCAAGATAAGGGAGAGTGGTAGGAGGTGTGTAGTGTCAGGAATCTTGCCTCGTGTGTATGTTAGCAGGAATGGTTGTCTAGAGCCATTGGTGTGAATGATCGGGTAAAAGGGATGTGTAAGGATGTGGGTGTCAGCTTTGTGGATGTATGGGATAGGTTCTATGGGCGAAGGGATTTGTATGCTAGGGATGGTGTGCATCTGAGTAGGAAGGGTGTGGATGTGCTGAGTGGATGTCTGGAGGGGAGTTGGGATGGAGTGTAGGGGGTGAGGTAGCAAATGCATTCCAGAAGAAAGATGCTAGACATAAATTAGATAGGATAAACAGAGATAGTGAAAAGATTAGGAAAGATTTCCAGGTGCAAATAGGAGAGAATAAGATTAGGATTCCAAATAAGGAGACAGCATCTAGGAAGGTAGCTGGACTTAAATGTTTTTATGTAAATGCCAGGAGTCTTAGGAACAAGAAGGACGAGTTATCTAGTTATATAGTTGAGGAGGATTTAGATGTTGTATGTGTCACAGAGGCATGGGTAAATGAGGAAAAGTTTAGGAAAATAGGAAAGAATATGAAGTAGATGGATACATTATGTATTTACACCAGAGAATTGGTAGGATAGGTGGAGGAGTAGTTATTTATGTAAAAAAATCCTTCATTTCCAGTCAGGTTAATGGTATTAAGGTAGATCACAGAGTAGAGTCCTTATGGCTGGATGTTAGAGTAAACAAAAGTAAGGTTATTAGAGTAGGAGCTTTTATAGACCACCTAACCAGTCAGCAGAGGTAGACAACCTTATGGTAGATGAGATAAATAGGGGTGTACTAGTCAGACAATTATCTTAGGGATTTTAATCTTAAGTCAGTAAACTGGGAGAGGATGGTAGGAGATGCTAGTGAAAATAAGTTTATGGAAAGTTTTCAGGATAACTATTTAGTGCAGATGGTAGATAAACCTACTAGGGGAGGAAGGTTTTAGACATAGTACTAACAAATATTGAGCATTGTTTAAAGGAAGTTGAGGTAGGAGAGACTTTAGCAAACAGTGACCATCATATAATTAGATTTATCATTAATTCCAGTAGGGATAATATAGTGAATAAGACTAGAGTCCCAAACTATCAGAAAGGCAATTATGGTAGGTTACGTCAGTTATTAGGAGAGGTAAACTGGGAAGATAGTTTTGGAAATAAAACTGCACAGGAGATGTGGGATATTTTTAAGGTTGTAGTAAAGGGTATAGTGATGCAGTGTATCCCTTACAAAGATATAAGGCAGAGAAACAGGAAGCCATTATGGTGGACTCATGAGATAGGTAGCCAGATCAGAGAGAAGAAGAGGGCATACAGAGAGTTGCAGAAAAGTGGGAAGATGTAGATTTGATTAGGTACAGACAGGTCAGAGATGATTTGAGTAAGGTTATAAAAAAGTAAAAGGCAGGCAGAGATAAAACTAGCTAGAGCTGGGAGTAAAGATCCCAAAAATTATATAGTTATTACAAGGTCAGTGATAAAAGAAATAAGGATAGGATTGGACCACTCAGAAAAGATGGTGTAGTAGTGGATCAAAATGAAGACATAGTAGAATTATTGAATGAACAATTTTCTTCAGTATTTACTAGGAAAGAATAGGAAATCCTGTTACAAACAGTGCGACGAGTAGTTTAAGAGCTTTAGAAAATATTGATATAAAACCGGGAATTGTTAGGAAATTTATTCTTGAACTAGACGATAGGAAAGCTAGTGGTCCTGATGAGCTACATGCCAGAGTACTTAGGGAGGGTGTAGACAGTATTTCTGAAGCACTTAAGTTAATCTTTGAAAGATCACTTAGGTTTGCTGAGATACCACAGGACTGGAAGTTAGCTAATGTTACTCCAATATTTAAAAAAGGTAGGAAGGATGATGCGAATAATTATAGACCGATCAGTTTAACTAGTATAGTATGTAAGATCCTAGAGAAAATCATTAAGGGTAGTATTTGGGAGCATTTAAATGAGAATAGATTAATTAGAGATACCCAACATGGCTTTAGATCAGGGAGGTCCTGTCTTACAAATTTGCTCGATATCTTAGAATATATTACCAAGGAGTTAGATGATGGAAATAGCATAGATGTTATATATCTAGATTTTAGCAAGGCGTTTGATAAGGTACCGCATAGGAGGCTAGTGTACAAATTGAGACTACATGGGATAGGGGGTAGGTTAGTTGATTGGATTAGTGAATGGCTTTCTGATAGGAAACAGAGAGTAGTATTAAATGGGGCAATGTCTGAGTGGAAGGAAGTGGTTAGTGGGGTACCCCAAGGATCAGTGCTAGGACCTCTTCTTTTCTTGGTGTACATTAACGATTTAGATATAGGAATTAGTAGCAAAGTATCAAAGTTTGCAGATGATACTAAGATAGCATGTGCAGTACAGGGTGAAAAGGACAATTACAGAATACAACGAGACCTGGACAGGCTGATAGCATGGGCAGACAGGTGGCAGATGGAGTTTAATTCTAAAAGTGTCAGGTTATGCATTTAGGTAAAGACAACACAAACTTTAACTATGAGATGGAGGGATGTTGGCTAGAGGCAGTAGAGGAAGGAAAGGATTTAGGAGTAGTGATAGACAGGACTATGAAATTTTCAAAGCAATGTTTAGAAGCAAGAAATAGGGCAAATAGGATCCTGGGTTTTATAAATAGAAATGTTAGTTATAAAAGTAAGGAAGTGGTGCGTAGCTTATATAATTCCTATGTTAGGCCCCATTTAGAGTATTGCATACAGGCCTGGTCACCCCACTATAGGCAGGATATCAACATGTTAGAAGCAGTTCAGAGAAGAGCAACTAGGATGATACCAGCTTTGAAGCGCCTGGAGTATAGAGATAGATTAAAGGCATTAAACATGTTTTCATTTGAGAGGAGATGTATAAGAGGGATATGATAGAGTTATTTAAAATGTTCTCAGATACAAACTACATAGATGTGAGATCTTTCTTTACCTTAGAGGAGGGAAGTAGGACTAGAAATCATGGCAGGAAGATTAGAAAGCAAGGCTGCAGGTTAGATATAAGAAAATATTTCTTTAGTCATAGGGTGGTAGACTTCTGGAATGCATTGCCAGAGACGGTTGTAAATAGCACTAGTTTGACAATGTTTAAAAACAGATTAGATAAGCACTTAAATTTATTAGATTTATAATTATGTATAGCGCTGCATGATAGTTTTTATAAGAAATTTACTATAGTTAAACAAGACATGATCCCCATGTATGGGGATTACAGATTGTAGAGGAATTCGATGCAGGACTTAGCCCTGTTAA
>NW_025541517.1:0-8259 GCF_017591435.1 Portunus trituberculatus | reverse complement strand
CTCTGACGAGACAGCCAGACGTTACCCTACGGAACGAGCTCAGAGCTCATTATTTCCGATCTTCGGATAGGCCTGAGACCAGGCACACACCACACACCAAGACAACAAGGTCACAACTCCTCGATTTATATCCCGTACCTACTCACTGCTAGGTGAACAGGGGCTACACGTGAAAGGAGACACACCCAAATATCTCCACCCGGCCGGGGAATCGAAACCCGGTCCTCTGGCTTGTGAAGCCAGCGCTCTAACCACAGAGCTACCGGGCGTGTGTGTGTGTGTGTGTGTGTGTGTGTGTGTGTGTGTGTGTGTGTGTGTGATTCACTGTTTGATCTGCTGCAGTCTCTGACGTGACAGCCAGACGTTACCCTACGGAACGAGCTCAGAGCTCATTGTTTCCGATCTTCGGATAGGCCTGAGACCAGGCACACACCACACACCGGGACAACAAGGTCACAACTCCTCGATTTACATCCCGTACCTATTCACTGCCAGGTGAACAGGGCCTACACGTGAAAGGAGACACACCCAAATATCTCCACCCGGCCGGGGAATCGAACCCCGGTCATCTGGCTTGTGAAACCAGCGCTGTGTGTGTGTGTGTGTGTGTGTGTGTGTGTGTGTGTGTGTGTGTGTGTGTGTGTGTATATATATATATATATATATATATATATATATATATATATATATATATATATATATATATATATATATATATATATATATATATATATATATATATATATATATATATATATATATATATATATATATATATATATATATATATATATATATATATATATATATATATATATATATATATATATATATATATATATATATATATATATATATATATATATATATATATATATATATATATATATATATATATATATATATATATATATATATATATATATATATATATATATATATATATATATATATATATATATATATATATATATATATATATATATATATATATATATATATATATATATATATATATATATATATATATATATATATATATATATATATATATATATATATATATATATATATATATATATATATATATATATATATATATATATATATATATATATATATATATATATATATATATATATATATATATATATATATATATATATATATATATATATATATATATATATATATATATATATATATATATATATATATATATATATATATATATATATATATATATATATATATATATATATATATATATATATATATATATATATATATATATATATATATATATATATATATATATATATATATATATATATATATATATATATATATATATATATATATATATATATATATATATATATATATATATATATGTGTGTGTGTGTGTGTGTGTGTGTGTGTGTGTGTGTGTGTGTGTGTGTGTGTGTGTGTGTGTGTGTGTGTGTGTGTGTGTGTGTGTGTGTGTGTGTGTGTGTGTGTGTGTGTGTGTGTGTGTGTGTGTGTGTGTGTGTGTGTGTGTGTAATTCACCTCGGTCGCCTGCTGGTCACCCAGCCAGTCTTCCCCATTACGGAGCGAACTCAGAGCTCATAGACCGATCTTCGGGTAGAACTGAGACCACAACACACTCCACACACCGGGAAAGCGAGGCCACAACCCCTCGAGTTACATCCCGTACCTATTTACTGCTAGGTGAACAGGGGCTACAGCCACTACACATTAAAGAGGCTTGCCCATTTGCCTCGCCGACTCCGGGACTCGAACCCAGCCCTCTCGATTGTGAGTCGAACGTGCTAACCACTACGCTACGCGGTGTGTGTTTCACTGTTTGATATGCTGCAGTCTGTGTGTGTGTGTGTGTGTGTGTGTGTGTGTGTGTGTGTGTGTGTGTGTGTGTGTGTGTGTGTGTGTGTGTGTGTGTGTGTGTGTGTGTGTGTGTGTGTTCTCCCCTCAACATTAAACACCCCATATAACCATACACACATTCCACACATTCCACATTTCTATGATCAATAAAAAAGAAAAAATCCATCTATTTATATTCTCTTACAATATCAAAACAAAATAGACCCCCTTCTCTCTCTCTCTCTCTCTCTCTCTCTCTCTCTCTCTCTCTCTCTCTCTCTCTCTCTCTCTCTCTCTCTCTCTCTCTCTCTCTCTCTCTCTCTAATCCTACCCTCTCCACACACACAGGGGCTGCTTGCGAGTCCTGCAGTACTCAGTGAAGAGGACGAGGAGCAGGATAGAGGAGATGAGTAGCCTTGGCCTGCACCACTTCTCCATCAGCGCCCTCTTCAAGCAGCCCAAGACTTACGCTAACATAGTCCACAGGGTGAAGAGAGACAGACTGAGGGAGGAGAGAGAGGGGAGTGGGGGAGGCAAAGGAGGGTGGGTGATTGGAGAGGAAGAGGGAAGGAAAGTGAAGGAAACGAGGGAGGGTGAGTGATTGGGGAGCGGAAGGAAAAAGAGAGAGATGAGGGAAAGGAAGGAGAGAAAGAGAGAAAAAGAGAGGAGAGAGGGTGGAGGAAAGAAGGAGGGGTGATTGGAGAAGGAAAGAGAGGAGGGAGAAGGTGAAGGAGAGAAAGAAGAGTGGGTGGAAGGAAAGGAGAAAGAGAGAGGGGAGAGAGGGTGAAGAAAAGGAGAAGAATGGGTGACTGGGAAAGAAGAGGAAGAAGAGGAGAGAGGATGAAGGAAAGGTGGAGAGTTTGTGATTTGGAAAGGAGAGGAAGGAAGGAAGGAAGGAAGGAAGGAAGGAAGCAATGATGGTGACTGTGGGAGGAAGAAAGGAAGGAGAAAAGGTGGAGGCAAGGAAGGAGAAAGTCGGGTGAGTGAAGAAGGAAAGAGGAAGAAGAGAGAGGAGAGAGGATGGAGGAAAGGAGGAGAGAAGGTGAAGGAAAAAAGGAGGGTGAGTGATTGGAGAGAGGAGAGGAGGGAAAGAGAGCAGAGAGGGTGGAGGAAAGGAGAACGAGGAAGAGATGAAAGGAAAGGAGGAGGTTGAGTGACTGAGGAAGGAAGGAAGAGAAGGAGGAGAAAGGAAGAAGGAATTGTAAGAAAGATGAGTAAGTAAGAAAATAAATAAATGTTTGCAAAGTTGTCAATGGAAATGAATCAGGAAATGTGAAAGTTTGTACAGGAAATAATAGAAAAGAATGAAAATGTACAGTGTCATTAATGCAGGTTGTTTCCGTCCTTCCTTTAATGCTACACTGTAAGAAAACAATCAACAAAATACATTCAGTCACATTTCACTCTCCTTACCACAAATTAAGTCAATATTTAGTTCACTACTCAAGTTTAATCATTCAAAGTTCATTTCTTCTTAGTATATCAGTTGTTTTGATCTTTCTTTATCATAAAACCAAACTCTAAGAAAAAATAAACAAACTACATTTGCTGATTTTATTTAATTAACTCTCTTTATCACACAAGTCAATATTTACTTCACTACTCAAATCTAATCATCCTAAGTTCATTTTTTCTTAGTTTATCAGTTATTTTGATCTTTCTTTATTGTAAAACTAAACTCAAGGAAAACAATAAGCAAAAAAGTAATAAAATCTATCACAAGAGTCTATATTTACTTCACACCTCAAATTTAATCATTCAAGTTCATTTCATCCTATTTCGTCAGATATTTTGATCTTTGTCTATCATAAAAACCAAACTCTAAGAAAACAATAAACAAACTCCATTCACTGATCTTATTTCATTAACTCTCTTTATCACTTACGCCAATATTTACTTCACACCTCAAATTTAATCATCCTAAGTTCATTTCTTCTTAGTTTATCAGTTGTTTTGATCTTTCTCTATCATAAAACCAAACGATAAGAAATAATAAACAAAATACTGTACATTCACTTATATTTGACTCTCCTTAGCACAAATTAAGTCAATATTTAGTTCATTACTCAAATCTAACCATTTTGAGTCCATGTGTTCTTAGTTTATCGGTTATTTTGATCTTTCTCTATCATAAGACCTGTTACAAATTGTCAATATTTTCCAGTTTTAGGTTCATTTCTTGCTAATTCATCAGTTATTTTGGGTTCCTGTGTCACAAAACTTGTTGAAAATTGGTTAGTACATATTCAAATACCACATATATTTATACGTACACATCTCAAGACACTCAAAACACACACACACACACACACACTCTCTCTCTCTCTCTCTCTCTCTCTCTCTCTCTCTCTCTCTTTCTCTCTCTCTCGCGTAGTGTAGTGGTTAGCACGCTCGACTCACAATCGAGAGGCCCGGGTTCGAGTCCCGGTAAGCGGCGAGGCAAATGGGCAAGCCTCTTAATATGTGGCCCCTGTTCACCTAGCAGTAAATAAGTACGGGATGTAACTCGAAGGGTTGTGGCCTCGCTTTCCTGTGTGTGTTGTGTGTTGTGGTCTCAGTCCTATACCCGAAGATCAGTCTATGAGCTCTGAGCTCGCTCCGTAATGGGGAAGACTGGCTGGGTGACCAGCAGGCAACCGAGGTCTCTCTCTCTCTCTCTCTCTCTCTCTCTCTCTCTCTCTCTCTCTCTCTGACTAAGCATTCATTACAAGGGTACATATATACACGTACAGGTCATAGCAATAAAAAAAATATGCCCCACAAATAAGACACGGCATCCTGTGTGAGCTGTAAGCAAGAGTGGGCACTGTACCCACTGTACACTGTACACTGTACACTGTACGCTGTACACTGTATTGGTGCTGTGCAGTGACCGCCGCTAACTCAATAAAGTGTGGGAGTGTATCTTTTACGAGAACTTCCATTAGGAAAGAGGAAAAAAAGAAATTAAATGAAACACTTCACAGATAAACATGACACATTAACTTTAAAAAGACCAGCCATTACCAGCTTGACTCAATCCTGCACACACACACACACACACACACACACACACACACACACACACACACACACACACACACACACACACACACACACACACACACACACACACACACACACACACACATACACACAAACACTTTATCTTTTGCCTTTTTAGCTTGTATGCATCTAGCATTGTACCAAGCATGTATTTTTTACTTAACTCTATAAACAGGTACATTTTTTTTTACTCCTTTATTATATTTCTGTAAGAATTTGTCATATTTTCCTTGTACTGTCTTTCTGTACATAATATTTCTCCACTCAATATCAGCAAAATAGATCCTTAATTTTTTTTAAATCCGCTCTTGCATAATTTAATCTCACTCCTTTATAGTCATCTCTGTAACTTATCTCCTGAATTTGCATCTCTAATGTCACATGATCACTTCTCACCATTGGACAAAGGTGGTGTATGATTGGAGGGGGCTCTGCTTTCTTTGTGAAAACTAGGTCAAGCAACGATGGTTCTTCTTCCCCTCTGTACCTTTATGACTCCTCCACCCACTGTTCCATTGCATTAACCATAGTCAACTGTAACACTTTCTCGCTCCACTGCCCAGCATTATCCATTACTTCCATCTCTCTCCAGTTTACTTTCTTAGAGTTAAATTCTTCTATGTCTTCTTATCATGTTATCTAGGCACTTTATCACCTCTCGTTGCATCTTTATGTTCTTCTGTTCCCAGGTATTAGTCTTTGGTGAACATATGTAACCATATCCTCACTCGAGCTTTCCTGGAGTGCAGACGTCTCCTTGACCTTTCCTTTCCACTACTACTATTAAAAGAGCTGTCTGGCTGCGCCGAGCGAGTTCGGACAACTTTTGTGTGACTACTCTGCCTCTACAAACGGACTCTGCAATGGCCTCCGCGCGACGTAACACGGTGACTTCAAGCAAGGCTAGAAGGTGCTCCTCTGACCAGCCACGCCAGCCCCAACAAGCACCTTCCCTGTAGCCGGTGCTGCTCTCGACATCGAAACAAGCGAGGAGGAATTAAACAGCTTGTTAGACTCGCTCTCCCAAGAATCCAAGTCGCTTGTTGAAATAATTAGTGTTACTGACTAAGCAGTTCAAAGCAGAAACCGAACTTTCAAAAAAAGACTCACTAATATCAGACCTAAGTAAGGAAGTGAATGAGCTGAAAATGAAAGTGAAAACTCTGGAATACAACATCGATGTAGTGGACCAGTATGAGCGACGAGATACGGTAATCATCAGTGGCCCCGCTCTACCGGACCAATCAAACCAAGAAAACTCCAAAACTGTCATCCTCAACGTGACAAAAGAACAACTGAAAATAAACCTTCAAGACAGTGACGTAAACACAGCTCACAGAATAGAGTCTGTCGCTTCACAAGGAAAAAGACCAATGATTGTCAAACTATCCAAAGTTTAAGGCGAAACTGACCTGCTAAGAGAACTACTCAATTCATTACTAGCATTCTTATTATCATTGCTATTATTACTATTGTTGCTATTATTATTATTATTATTATTATTATTATTATTATTATTATTATTATTATTATTATTATTATTATTATTATTATTATTATTATTATTATTATTATTATTATTATTATTATTATTATTATTATTATTATTATTATTATTATTATTATTATTATTATTATTATTATTATTATTATTATTATTATTATTATTATTATTATTATTATTATTATTATTATTATTATTATTATTATTATTATTATTATTATTATTATTATTATTATTATTATTATTATTATTATTATTATTATTATTATTATTATTATTATTATTATTATTATTATTATTATTATTATTATTATTATTATTATTATTATTATTATTATTATTATTATTATTATTATTATTATTATTATTATTATTATTATTATTATTATTATTATTATTATTATTATTATATTATTATTATTATTATTTTTATTATTATTATTATTATTATTATTATTATTATTATTATTATTATTATTATTATTATTATTATTATTATTATTATTATTATTATTATTATTATTATTAATATTATTATTATTATTATTATTATTATTATTATTATTATTATTATTATTATTATTATTATTATTATTATTATTATTATTATTATTATTATTATTATTATTATTATTATTATTATTATTATTATTATTATTATTATTATTATTATTATTATTATTATTATTATTATTATTATTATTATTATTATTATTATTATTATTATTATTATTACTATTACTATTATTATTATTATTATTATTATTATTTTTATATTAGTATTATTATCATTATTATTACCATTATTATTATTATTATTATTACCATTATTATTATTATCATTACTATTATTATTATTTTTATTATTATTATTTCTATTAATATTATTATTATTATTATCATTATTATCATTATTATTATTATTATTGTTATTATTACCATTATTATTATTATTATTATTATCATTATTGCCATTGTTGTTTTTGTTATTATCATTATCATTATTACTACTAGTAATATTTTCATCATCTTTACAGTTACCGTTGTTGATGTTGTTCTCGTTATAGATGTTGTTGATGTTGATATTGTTGTTGTTGTGTTGTGTTGTGTTGTGTTGACAGCGGTGGCGGTGGTGGTAGTGGTTTTCCTTTACATTCCCGAAAATGAAATGAGAGCAAGATTAATTGAAAATGTGTGTAAACAAGATGATGAAACAAGAAATGAATAACAGATAATAATGAATCCTGGTTCTCCCTTCCTCCTCGGTGACCAATATCAGTTCACCTCCAGTCTTGAAAACCTACAGGTCTTCAAGAGTGATTCTCGAGTTAATCATGTAGAAATCTTGTCACTCTGCCTCTAGAACTCACTGGTTCCCTTCCAATGCCAGACCTATCCACTGCTCTCGCATTATTTAACCACCCAAGCCATTCTTAGCATTCTTCTGGTATCGTCACTGTCTAGTCCTTACCGTGATCACCAGTGCCAGGCCTCTCCATTGCTCTCTCAGTAGTTAACCTCGCCTCCTGGTAAACCACATCTCTGCTGCCTCAATACTCTCTCTCATCTTCCCACTGACCGTCCAAGTGTCTGACTTTTGACTCATTCTCACCACCGTAAGATATTCTTCGTTTGTATGTACACAAAAAACAACAGCAACAACGAGGGTGTGAGTTCAGCTTTGTGTTCTGTGTGCCACTGATATGAGAGTCCAGTACAAACAATATGAGACGAAGGGGAAAAAAGACTATCCCAGTATTAAGAGAATACAGGGCTATCCTGCTTTCCGAGTTCAGCGCACCCAGCATCCTCAGTGGGGATGCTGGGTGGTGGTTGCTGGGTGGTT
>NW_025541516.1:45000-58673 GCF_017591435.1 Portunus trituberculatus | reverse complement strand
GTGTTCATCTCCTGGACGTGAGGCACCGCGGCCGTGAACAAGTTCCACATCCTGGAGACGCGTCCTGCGAAGGTGCGTTGATGCTGACACCCGTGGGATCGCGGCACCTCTGCGGCGTCACCACCATTGAGCACCGTTCTCGTGCTCCGTGCGGTGACTCTCAGAGGATGACGCAGCCCTGCCAGATGTGGCACTCTTTGCACCTGTGCCTTATGGAACACTACGATCGCCGCCACATCTCTGCGGTGTTCCAGTGAATCAAGGGGACGCTCAGGCTCTGGGTGAGGTGGTATTGCAGCATCTACTAGCCGTATGGCGCGGCGTTGGATGCTGTCCAGTCTCCTTCTGTGTGTGGCGGCACAGGACATCCAGGAGAGAGCTGCGTACTCAAGGTGGGGCCGCACCTGTGCCTTGTACAGCAGCAGTCTCCCTTCCTGTCGAGGAAACTGGCGATCCTTCTGAGAGCGGAGATCCTGTGAGAGGCTTTCTTGGCAATGGTTTTGACATGGCTGTCAAACCTCAGCCCTCGATCCACCTCCACTCCAAGTATCTTGACGTCATCTTGGGTGGGAGAGCAACGCCAAAGACAACTTTCCTGCCATTGCTGCCATGGCGGCTGGGGACCGAGAGACAACCATTGCCTGTGTCTTCTCCGGCGCGAATGTCACTTGCCAGCGAGCACCCCACTCCTCTATCACTCGTAGCTGCTGATTGATGGCCTCAGCAGCCCGCCCACTGTCCTGGCGTGGATAGGTATAGGAGAGGTGCAGTCATCAGCATAGGCCTTGACTCCTGGCAGTAGCTGGAGAAGATCATCCACGTAGATATTCCACAGGAGTGGGCCAAGAATTGAACCCTGTGGCACTGATGCCTCCACAGGCAGGGACTCAGATGTTTGCCCGTTGACAACCACCTTGAGGCTTCTGTCCTGCAGGTAATTTCCCAGGAGTCGTAGCAAGCCACCCTGGATGCCTTTAGCACGAAGCTTTTCCAGTAATCCGTTGTGCCATACTTTATCAAAAGCTCCAGCTATGTCCAAAGCAACCACTATAGTGTCCTTGCCGTCGTCGAGGGCGTCCTGCCACTGCCTGGTGAGAAGCATCATTAGGTCGGAGGTTGACCTTCCAGGTCTGAACCCAAACTGTTGGTCTGAGAGGAGGGCATTGTCCTTGAGATGGCTACACACCACCTCTGCCACGACCCTCTCAAACACTTTACCCACCACTGACAACAGGGATATGGGTCTGTAGTTTTTGGGTCCGTCCTGAGCTTTTCTGTCTCTCTCTCTCTCTCCACTCTCTTTTCCCGTCTCTTGGGTCTCTCTCTCTCTCTCCTCTCTCTCTCTCTCTCTCTCTCTCTCTCTCTCTCTCTCTCTCTCTCTCTCTCTCTCTCTCTCTCTCTCTCTCTCTCTCTCTCTCTCTCTCTCTCTCTCTCTCTCTCTCTCTCTCTCTCTCTCTCTCTCTCTCTCTCTCTCTCTCTCTCTCTCTCTCTCTCTCTCTCTCTCTCTCTCTCTCTCTCTCTCTCTCTCTCTCTCTCTCTCTCTCTCTCTCTCTCTCTCTCTCTCTCTCTCTCTCTCTCTCTCTCTCTCTCTCTCTCTCTCTCTCTCTCTCTCTCTCTCTCTCTCTCTCTTTTTTTTCATTTAAACTAGGTTACATGTGTTGTTCATACCAGAGGTCTGAGACTTTGGTATAGTTCAGGCCTATCTTGGCAACAAAAGAAATACACAATATTTACAGAAGTGAGTCATAAATTGATAATTGAATAATAGTATATAGTTACACACTATCACAGCATTTATTGGTGTCACACTAGCACTTTAGCCACTCGTTCACGCCTCTTTTGTACGCCTGGAGGCATGTAGAGTGGTGTATGTTTGTGTCTTGCACCAGCCGGTTCCACATGCGGCTGTAACGAGGGAGGAAGGAACGGAGGTGACTCTCGGTTCTCGCAAAGGGCACAGTCACAGTGAGGTGGTGGTCTATTAGGCCGGCGGTTCGAGTGTCATGTGTGGGTATGGATGGGGGTGGCAGGCGTAGTGGTGCCAGATGTGGAGTCTGTTGCCTGAGGGCCTTGTACATGATGCACAGGCCCGCCACGTCTCGCCGCTGCTGTAGAGGTTGGAAGCTGAGCTGCTGGTCCTGGTTCCTCATTTGCACCATCCTCTGCGCTCTTGCCTGGATCCTGTCAAGCCCGGCAAGATAGGAGGGTGGGCAGGAGGACCAGGTGAGGGGAGCGTACTCCATGACGGGCCTGACCTGGGCCCTGTAGAGGGACGCTACCCCCGGACCGTCGAGCAACTTCCCAACGCGTCGGACACAGCTCAGCCTCCACGCCGCATCCCTGGCAACCCTCCTCACGTGGGTGGTGAAAGTTAGGCCTGCGTCTACTTCCACCCCCAGGATGGAGATAGACTGCTGGAGAGGCAGCCTTTTGCCTTCAAGAAAGAAGGCTGGGGGATGGGCGTCTTCTCGCCGCCTGGAGATGTGCAGGACTTGAGTTTTCTCAGGGGCGAGGATTATTTGCCAGCGGCAGCTCCAGGATGCAATAACTTGCAGGACAGCGTTGATTCTGTCCACCGTGTTCTGCCGGTGGTTCCTGTCGCTGATGAAGGTGAGGGTGCAGTCGTCTGCATACGCTTTGTCCTCGGGGACTAGTTGCAGTATGTCATTGAAATATACACACCACAACAGAGGCCCGAGGACACTGCTCTCTCTCTCTCTCTCTCTCTCTCTGGCGTGAGGTAAGCAAGGGTTCGAACACCATTCAGAACTCAAAATAGAAAAAAAAAATGTGTGCCCAAAGAGCACACAGTGGCGAGGAGCGGCCTAGGGGAGAGGTGCCTTCGCCAGCTAAAGAAGAAGAAGAAGAAGAAGCATCAGCAAAAGACAACCCCCACCACCACAAGCAGGAAAAGCAGAGGAGGAGGAACAGGAAGGACCAGTACAAGGCTATCCCACCAACAGCCGCACAGGAAAAAGATCGAGTTCACTGACGGGGATGGTGGGCCCCATTCACTGGGATGAGATTCAATGTCACTGACTCCCTGAGAGGTCACTGACGAGAGTCACTCACACCACAGTCACTGATGGGTGTCAGTGGCTGGGGAGGTGTACTGAACGGGCGTGTGTTGCATCTTTTGTTACATTCTACTGTTATTTTCACGAGCACGGGACCACCTGATTGAGAATTGACCAAGCTAACCATTGCGCCAAGGTGTGTGTGTGTGTGTGTGTGCACTCATTGTATATATTTACGGTCGCCTGGTGGTCACCTAGCCTTCCCTATTACGGAAAGAGCTCAGAACCTATAGACCGATCTTTGGTCTATAAGCTCTGAGACCACACCACACTCCGCACACCGGGGAAGTAAGGCCATAATCCCTCGAGTTACATCCCGTACCTATACTTGCTACTAGGTGAACAGAGGCTACACATTAAGAGGCTCGCCCATTTGCTCCGCTGCGCCCGGAGCTCGTACCCGCGCCTTCTCATTTATAAGCCAAGTGTGCTAACCGCTACACTACGTGTGTAATTCACTGTTTGATCTGCTGAAGTCTCTGACGAGACAGCCAGACGTTACCCTACGGAACGAGCTCAGAGCTCATTGTTTCCGATCTTCGGATAGGCCTGAGACCAGGCACACACCACACACCGGAAAAACAAGGTCACAACTCCTCGATTTACATCCCGTACCTACTCACTGCTAAGTGAACAGGGGCTACACGTGAAAGGAGACACACCCAAATACCTCCACCTGGCCGGGGAATTGAACCCCGGTCATCTGGCTTGTGAAGCCAGCGCTCTAACCACTGAGCTACCGGGCCGTGTGTGTGTGTGTGTGTGTGTGTGTGTGTGTGTGTGTGTGTGTGTAATTCACATCGGTCGCCTGCTGGTCACCCAGCCAGTCTTCCCCATTACAGAGCGAGCTCAGAGCTCATAGACCGATCTTCGGATAGGACTGAGACCACCTCACACACTCCACACACCGGGAAAGCGAAGCCACAACCCCTCGAGTTACATCCCGTACCTATTTACTGCTAGGTGAACACACCCCACACATTAAGAGGCTTGCCCATCTGCCTTGCCGCTTCCCGGGACTCGAACCCGGCCCTCTCGATTGTGAGTCGAACCTGCTAACAACTACACTACACGGTATGTGTGTGTGTGTGTGTGTGTGTGTGTGTGTGTGTGTGTGTGTGTGTGTGCGGGAATTAATGTTTTTTTTATATAATCTTCTTTGATGTCTTTTTCTTATCACTTTTATTTTTCTTATTCTTTCCTAATTTATCATTAATAATTTTTTTGTGGGAGTATTGAATGCCTTTTATACCTGCTCCATTTTTATGTCCGTTTTTTTAGTTATTGTTTTATTCTTTTATTCTTTTCTTATTTTATTTTGTGTTTCTCTCCATTTTTTACATCATTTCTTGTATTTTCTTCAATTTTCCAGTAGTTGGCGCGGGATTCAATGCTTGTCATATCATCATCCATTTTTATACCTGTTTTTTCTTACTCATTTTATTCTTTTAGGGCATTTTTAAGACAGTTTGGCATAAATTTAGGGTATTAAAAGACAGTTTGGCACGTTTTTTAGGGCATTTTAAGACAGTTTGATATATTATTAAGGCATTTTAAAGTCCTCCTTTCGCACCTCGTCTCCCCTGCCAGCCCTGCACACTGGCAATGCTTCACTCTGTTCCAGCAAAGCAGGGAAGCGAGCTGAATCCTTCCCACGTGATGAAAATAACCATGTTTGCTTTGTGTGCTTAAACTCCTATTCATAGTATAATATTTGTGTTCGTTGTCTTTTTTGCTCACTGCTTTAGGGTGTATTGCTAGCCAGGAGAAGGAGGAGGAGGAGCAGGAAGAGGAGGAGATGGAGACAATTCAAACAGCAACATCAACACAAATTTGGCCTTTATAAGGATGTTTACGAGAGAGAGAGAGAGAGAGAGAGAGAGAGAGAGAGAGAGAGAGAGAGAGAGAGAGAGAGAGAGAGAGAGAGAGAGAAAAGGAAAGAAGGAAAAACAAAAGAAGGAAGAACAAAAGAATGAAAAAATATCATGACGGAGGAAGGAGACAAGGAAAAATGATAAGATGGGAAGGGAAAGAAAGATAACGTATCAAAGGAAGAGCAAGAAAAAAGAAATGGTGACAAATAAAGGCCCATATTCTGAAACACTTCCATGCGGCACCTTCACTCTTTTCAAAGGGCTCTAGGTGAAGTGACACAGGGTTTCTTTAAGGATGTTTCTGTCATTCTAGTGACATGTTAACAAGTTTTCTACATTATCATCACGAAAATTACCCTCCCTGCCTCCCTCCCTCCTTCCCTCCCCTCACAGCTGGAGAACAAAACCAGTTAGGAACGAAATTTTACTTTCTGTGACTATGATGGGGACTCTCTCTCTCTCTCTCTCTCTCTCTCTCTCTCTCTCTCTCTCTCTCTCTCTCTCTCTCTCTCTCTCTCTCTCTCTCTCTCTCTCTCTCTCTCTCTCTCTCTCTCTCTCTCTCTCTCTCTCTCTCTCTCTCTCTCTCTCTCTCTCTCTCTCTCTCTCTCTCTCTCTCTCTCTCTCTCTCTCTCTCTCTCTCTCTCTCTCTCTCTCTCTCTCTCTCTCTCTCTCTCTCTCTCTCTCTCTCTCTCTCTCTCTCTCTCTCTCTCTCTCTCTCTCTCTCTCTCTCTCTCTCTCTCTCTCTCTCTCTCTCTCTCTCTCTCTCTCTCTCTCTCTCTCTCTCTCTCTCTCTCTCTCTCTCTCTCTCTCTCTCTCTCTCTCTCTCTCTCTCTCTCTCTCTCTCTCTCTCTCTCTCTCTCTCTCTCTCTCTCTCTCTCTCTCTCTCTCTCTCTCTCTCTCTCTCTCTCTCTCTCTCCTCTCAATAAAACAAAATTCAAGTAAAATAAATCATTTTCGTTTTCGAACACAAAAAGCAGCATCACTTTCATCTCATCACCACTACAAAGTCTTCTCTTACTTTCACCTTCATCACCATTTACACCACCTCCACCTTCACCACCACTATGGTTATCTGCTGTGCTGAAGGTAAGACAGGAAAGCAACATGAGGGGAGGAGGAGGAGGAGGAGGAGGGAGGAGGAGGAGGAGGAGGAGGGAGGAGGAGGAGGAGAATATGCAGAAAAGAAACAGAAAAAAGAATAAAAGAATAAGAAAAGAAGGAAAAGAACAATAACAATAAAAAACAACAATAACAAAGAAGAAGAGGAAGAAGAAGAAAAGAAGAGGAACAAGAAAAACAAGAAGAAGAAGAAGAAGAAGAAGAAAAAGAAGAAATAGAAGAATAAGGAGAAGAAAAGATAAGAAAAGAAGAAGAAGAAGAAGAAGAAGAAGAAGAAGAAGAAGAAGAAGAAGAAAATGGAAGAGGAGAAGGAATAGGAGGAGGAGGAGGATGAGGAAGAGGAGTAGGAGAGGAAAAGTAGGGCAGAAGAACACATCCTATCATTTATGTGTTTTGGTGCAAAAAATGCTGAAAAGTACTAAAATAACACGTTTTTGTTACTTTCATTTCTTTTCTATATATTGCCATCTTTTCATTAATCTTATCGTTTAAAAAAAAACAATGTAAAATGACTTTAGTATACAAAATATTAATTCGGGTTATTTTTTTCAGAAACTACTTAAATATATATATATATATATATATATATATATATATATATATATATATATATATATATATATATATATATATATATATATATATATATATATATATATATATATATATATATATATATATATATATATATATATATATATATATATATATATATATATATATATATATATATATATATATATATATATATATATATATATATATATATATATTTAAGAAATATAGTGTATTTCAGGTTTTTAAACGAATAGTGTGTGTATATACGTTGTTTTCCTGCATTTCTGTGTTTTGGTGCATAAAAGCAGAAAGCCACTAAATAACACGTCTTTGTTACAGATGTTTCGTTTCTCTATTTTGACGTATTTTCATCATTTTTCTCCTTTTAAAGCGCAAGAATGTAAAATGACAAATATAAAAAATTTACAATCGATAAAGCGTTTTATTTTTCATAAAACACCAAAAAAAAAAAAAAGATGTTTAAACAAAATTGTGTATACACTTAAAAAAATAGATAAATAAATAATACGTTTTAAAAAATAATATACTGTTTTGCGTGCTTTTCTGATTTTTGGTGCGTAAAATGGTGGAAATGTGTAAGAAATAATCCATTTCATACAAATTTCACCTCATTAAAGAAATAGTGTGTAATTTTGCGTTTTGCCTGCATTTCAGTGTTTTGGTGCAAAAAAGCCTGAAAATTACTGAAATAACACGTTTTGGTTACTTTTATTTTGTTTCTTTAAATTGGATTATTTTCATCAATTCGTTTTTAAAGCACAACAATGTATGTAAAATTACTTCAACATACAAAATATTCTATCGAGATAGGTTTTTTTCTTCAGAAAACACCTTCAAAACACATAAATAACACTTCTTAACAAATATGGTATATATACTTTTCTGTGTTTTGGTGCCTAAAATGCTGTAAACCATCAAAAAAACAATATTTTTCTTACATATATCAGTTCTTTAAACAAGTAGTGTGTATATACGCGTTTTCCTTGCATTTCTGTGCTTTGGTGCATAAAAAGCAGAAAACCACTAAAATATCACGTTTTTGTTACTTTTATTTCGTTTCTCTATCGTGGCTTATTTTCATCATTTTTCTCATTTGAATTCTAACAATGTAAAATGACTTCAACATAAAACATTTTCACACCTTCAAAACACAAATAGGACGTTTAAACAAGTTTAGTGTATACGCTTGTTTTGACTGCTTTTCTGAGTTTTGTTACCTAAAAGGCAGTAAACCACCAAAATAACACATTTTCTTACATATTTCAGTTCCTTAAACAAATAGTGTGTTTTCCCTGCATATCCGTGTTTTGGTGCATTAAAAGCAGAAAACCACTAAAATATCGTTTATTTTTTTTGTTACTTTTACTTTATTTCTCTATTTTGCCT
The DNA here is from genome assembly GCF_017591435.1 of Portunus trituberculatus. NCBI lineage: Eukaryota > Metazoa > Arthropoda > Malacostraca > Decapoda > Portunidae > Portunus > Portunus trituberculatus. Next base: position 50,638 of record NW_025541516.1, on the reverse strand, counting down.
TATTTTTCATCATCTTTCTCGGTTTAAGTGTAACAATGTAAAATGACATCAATATGCTAAGTATTCAATCGAGATTATTATTATTTTTTTTGCATAAAACACCTTAAAACACATAATTAAGTATTTTTAACAATTATGGAGTTTATACTTGTGTTGCCTCCATTATTTTAGTTTTGTGCATAAATTTCTAGAAAAAAACTAAAATAACCCATTTTTTTCATATTTCAATTTTTTAAAACAAGTAAACAAGAGTAAACGTGCGTTTTGCCTGCATTTCTGTGTTTTGGTGCAAAAAAAAAAAAGCTAACAACTATTCAAATAACACGTTTTTATTACTTTTATTTCGTTTCTCTATATTGGCTTCTTTTTATCCATTTTATCGGTTTGAAGCATAACAATGTAAAATAACTTTAATATACAAAATTTTCAATCGAGATAGTTTTTTTTTCCGAAAACACCTTAAAAACACATAAATAAGATATTTTAACAAGTATAGTGTACATGCTTTTTTGAACTGCTTTTCTGAGTTTTGGTGCCTAAAATGCTGTAAAACACTAAAATATCCTATTTTTTTTTTTTTACATATTTCAGTTCTTTAAACAAATAGTATGTATATATGCTTTTTCCCTACATTTCTGTGTTTTAGTGCATAAAAAGCAGAAAACTAAAATAACATGTTTTTGTTACTTTTATTTCGTTTTCCTCTTTGCTATATTTTCATATTTTTTTCTCGTTTTAACGTGTAACAATGTAAAATAACTTCAATATACAAAGTTTTCAATCGAGATAGTTTTTCTTGTTTTTTCATAAAACACCTTAAAACATATAAATAAGACTCTTTAGTAAATATGGTGTATATAGATGTTTTGCCTGCATTTTTTTTCTTGCATACAATGCTATAAAACACCAAAATAACCCATTTTTTTTTACATATTTCAGTTCCTTGAATAAATGCTGTGTAATCATGCATTTTGCCTGCGTTTCTGTGTTTTGATGCAAATAATGCTGAAAACTACTAAAATAATACGTTTTTGTTACTTTTATTTCTTTTCTCTATATTGGCTTGTTTTCATCAATTTTATCATTTTGTGTGTGTCCCACTAAATGAAAAGTCAGACCGCCTTGCTCAATGTGCCCTTCAAGACGACATAGTGGACCCTGGCACTGAGTACACTCTAGGCTATGTTAAGAGTAGCATTAAGGACTTTGTACATACTAGCATTGGTGATCAGTTAGAGCTTTGTTGCCATAGAGACAGTGGCACTAGTCTCCTCTATGCACTTGTTTCCCAGAGATGTGCTTACACCTATGGGAGACACACTGCATCACCCGACAGGCATGACATGCTCCACCGTCTCGGCCTGCCCTGAGTCACACATCTGGCACACTTTGGTGCGGGACTCAGACCACCTGCTGTTCCTTTCACTCAAATCCATACATACACTGTGCCCTAGCTCGGAAGAGTGATCACCACCCACGCTGCCATGGTACCACTTTTCATACATTGGGGCTTCCTTTTCCTTGTACCATTCCAGAGTACTCTTTCATTCTATCTCATTTTTTCCATATATTCAGTCCCACCCACTTCACCTCTCTGTCTATCTCACTCTTCCATTTCCTCACATCCCATTCAGTTCCTACTCTGCCTCCTCTTGTCACGATCCATTCACGCTCATTCTGATTTCTCCAAGTCATTCTCATCTCCCATACAACGTGTAATACACTCCTCTCTATCATTCCCATGCACCTCTTCCTCCATTTGCTTCCACTTTCACTCCACAGATACACCTTCCTTGCTGCTATTCTTGCATCATCCATTCTCTCAAGCCTAACCTTGTACCTAAGTGTCGCTTTTTTAAGTGTTTCCCTAAAAGTGCTCCATTCCATATCACCTCTTAAGGCTTCTACTGCTGTGTACCACGGTGCATTCAGTGCTAGCCTAGCTACTCTACACTGCCCCACTTCTAACTTGTCGATTTTAGTTTCGTTCCATGCAATCACATCCATACCATACATTATACTGGGCACAGCCACACCCTTCACATTTCTCTCAGCATGTCATACTTTTGCTCTCATCCTTGCTTTCATTCCTTGGACTCAATCTTGATCCTGATTTTGATCTTAATGTTACAGGTGGCTCGAGATCGCTCCGGAGTCAGGCCTTTAGATCGGCAGCTCCTGTAGAGGCCAAAAAACACAAGTAGAAAAAAAATATATATATATATATAGCAATGTTCTATTCACTAATGATCCCTACACCTCGCTTGACACATTCTCTCCAGATACTCATTTAAACATTTAAACATTTAAACATTTAAACATTTTATTATCCCTTGAATAAATACAATCATAGCCATTTGAAGCTAAAATCTTTTTGAGTAGTAAAGGAATTATAATGCAGACATAATATGCTTATGTGCATAGAGTGGCAAAAACTAAAAATTACCAACTCAGATGGCTCTTCAAATATTAAGGCAATCAGGTAAACAACTTTATACTGATAATAGATAATAATAATAATAATAATAATAATAATAATAATAATAATAATAATAATAATAATAATAATAATAATAATAATAATAATAATAATAATAATAATAATAATAATAATAATAATAATAATAATAATAATAATAATAATAATAATAATAATAATAATAATAATAATAATAATAATAATAATAATAATAATAATAATAATAATAATAATAATAATAATAATAATAATAATAATAATAATAATAATAATAATAATAATAATAATAATAATAATAATAATAATAATAATAATAATAATAATAATAATAACAAATAATAATAAAATAATAATAATAATAATGATAATAATAATGAATAATAATAATAATAATAATAATAATAATAATAATAATAATAATAATAATAATAATAATAATAATAATAATAATAATAATAATAATAATAATAATAATAATAATAATAATAATAATAATAATAATAATAATAATAATAATAATGAATAATAATAATAATAATAATAATAATAATAATAATAATAATAATAATAATAATAATAATGATAATAATAATAATAATAATAATAATAATAATAATAATAATAATAATAATAATAATAATAATAATAATAATAATAATAATAATAATAATAATAATAATAATAATAATAATAATAATAATAATAATAATAATAATAATAATAATAATAATAATAATAATAATAATAATAATAATAATAATAATAATAATAATAATAATAATAATAATAATAATAATAATAATAATAATAATAATAATAATAATAATAATAATAATAATAATAATAATAATAATAATAATAATAATAATAATAATAATAATAATAATAATAATAATAATAATAATAATAATAATAATAATAATAATAATAATAATAATAATGAATAATAATAATAATAATAATAATAATAATAATAATAAATAGATAAATGAATAAATAAATAAAAAGATAAAGATAATGATGAGTTATGAAAAATAGTGGGCGAGAATGAGGACATATCATGGTGTTAGAAACATGGACACATTAATAATTGGCAATTATATCTTCTTTTTTAAGTTGTTTCTTAAAGGAATGTAGTGAAGGTATAATTTTTGAATTAAGAGGGATAGAGTTTCAGATTTTAGGAGCGAGGTAAGCAAGAAAATGTTGAAAGACTGTTAGGTTATGTGCAGGTACACGTAAATCTTCATGAGTACTGGTGAAATAGGTGTGGTGTGGATTTAAAATGACTGATGTAGCTGTTTTTGACTTTTTATACATATAAGTACCAATTTGTAACTTATTTATACCAAAATGTTTTAGCAAGTTTGTTTCTTTGAATAGGGGTTGTGTGTGGGCAAAGTAGTTACTCTTAGTTGTGATTCTAATGATTTTTTTCTGCAATTTGAATAAAGGTAGTAAATGAGTAGGATAAGTACTGCACCAAACCGGTGTACAATAGTGTAGGTGAGGTAAGACATGGGCATTATATAACATTTTCAGAACATCAGTAGGCATTAATTCTCTAATTTGATGCAACATACACACAAGTCGGAAAAGTTTAAGAGTTACATTCGTTATATGATTCTTAAAGGTCATATTTTCATCACTTGTTATATATATATATATATATATATATATATATATATATATATATATATATATATATATATATATATATATATATATATATATATATATATATATATATATATATAATCAAATAAAAATCTCCATCCATTAACTCTCTTTATCACTTACGCCAATATTTACTTCACACCTCAAATTTAATCATCCTAAGTTCATTTCTTCTTAGTTTATCAGTTGTTTTGATCTTTCTCTATCATAAAACCAAACGATAAGAAATAATAAACAAAATACTGTACATTCGCTTATATTTGACTCTCCTTAGCACAAATTAAGTCAATATTTAGTTCATTACTCAAATCTAACCATTTTGAGTCCATGTGTTCTTAGTTTATCGGTTATTTTGATCTTTCTCTATCATAAGACCTGTTACAAATTGTCAATATTTTCCAGTTTTAGGTTCATTTCTTGCTAATTCATCAGTTATTTTGGGTTCCTGTGTCACAAAACTTGTTGAAAATTGGTTAGTACATATTCAAATACCACATATATTTATACGTACACATCTCAAGACACTCAAAACACACACACACACACACACACACTCTCTCTCTCTCTCTCTCTCTCTCTCTCTCTCTCTCTCTCTCGCTCTAGTGTAGTGGTTAGCACGCTCGACTCACAATCGAGAGGCCCGGGTTCGAGTCCCGGTAAGCGGCGAGGCAAATGGGCAAGCCTCTTAATATGTGGCCCCTGTTCACCTAGCAGTAAATAGGTACGGGATGTAACTCGAAGGGTTGTGGCCTCGCTTTCCCGGTGTGTGTTGTGTGTTGTGGTCTCAGTCCTATACCCGAAGATCAGTCTATGAGCTCTGAGCTCGCTCCGTAATGGGGAAGACTGGCTGGGTGACCAGCAGGCAACCGAGGTCTCTCTCTCTCTCTCTCTCTCTCTCTCTCTCTCTCTGACTAAGCATTCATTACAAGGGTACATATATACACGTACAGGTCATAGCAATAAAAAAAAGTATGCCCCACAAATAAGCCACGGCATCCTGTGTGAGCCGTAGGCAAGAGTGGGCACTGTACCCACTGTACACTGTACACTGTACACTGTACGCTGTACACTGTACTGGTGCTGTGCAGTGACCGCCGCTAACTCAATAAAGTGTGGGAGTGTATCTTTTACGAGAACTTCCATTAGGAAAGAGGAAAAAAAAAAATTAAATGAAACACTTCACAGATAAACATGACACATTAACTTTAAAAAGACCAGCCATTACCAGCTTGACTCAATCCTGCACACACACTCACACACACACACACACACACACACACACACACACACACACACACACACACACACACACACACACACACACACACACACACACACACACTTTATCTTTTGCCTTTTCAGCTTGTATGCATCTAGCATTGTACCAAGCATGTATTTTTTTCCTAACTCTATAAACAGGTACATTTTTTTTTACTCCTTTATTATATTTCTGTAAGAATTTGTCATATTTCACTTGTACTG